>NW_027459250.1:0-107438 GCF_050624435.1 Tenrec ecaudatus
CCCGCAAGAAGTGTGCTTTGGGGAAGGGAGTTTTTGGCATCCCCATAGAAACATGCTCCGGGTGTGTGATAGTTCCGTAGGTGTTTTGTCCACCAGAGCATCTCTGCGGTGGGTTTCAGGACTCTCAGAGCATCTTTCTGGCAACGTCTCAGATGCGCAAGAATTTTTTTCCCGGCAGGTCCTGGAACCCAGAGCCTCATTCTGGTGGGATCACAGATCCCTTAGAGCATCATTCCACCAGGGTCCCTGGACTCCAAAGCATCATTTCACTGACACTTCCAGTGCTTCATCAATTTGTTGAAACATTTTCATCGTGTTCAGTCAATTCATGGCAACTTGTTTTTGCCTAATTCCATCAGTGCTGCTTGAACTTCTTCAATTAGTACTATTGGTTCTTGTTCATATCCCACCTCTTGAGATGTGGAATGCCCACTAGTTCTTCTTGGTAGAGTAATGTGTGTTCTTTCCATCTTCACTGGATGCTTCCTGTATTGTTCAATATTTTCCCCATGGAATATGTCAATATAGCATTTCAAAGGTTAGATTTCTTTTTCTTCAGTTAATTTAAGATATAAGTGAACATGTTCTTCCATTTTGGCTTTCTCGCTCTAGGTCTTTGCACATTTCATTACAGTACTTCTCAGGCTGCTTTCTGAAAGTTTCTGTTCAGCTTTTTGACTTCATTTCTTATGAAGTGCCTTAGCTACTCCATGATTGAAAGCAAATTTCAGAGTCTCTTCTGACATCCAGTTTGATCCTTTCTTTCTTGTCTTTTGAATGACCTTTTGCTTTCTTCATGTTCTTGGTGATATTCCATTGCTCATCAGATGTCCTGTCATTAGTGTTCAGTGAGTCAAATCAGTTCCTGACATGTTAATATTCAGGTGAGATAGACTCAAGGTTGTAATTGGCTTTCCTGGACTTGTTTTAATTTTCTTCAGCTTGAATCTGAACTTAACTATGAGGAATTGATGGTCAGTTCCATAGTTGGCTCCTAGACTTATTATAGCTGCTGACATTGAGTTTCTCTATCTTCTTTTCCCATAGATGTAGTCAATTTAATTCCTGTGTATTCTCAAAAAGTGTTTGCTATAAAGAAGTTGTTAGTCTTGTAAAATTCTATCATGTAATGCCCAGCATTATTTCGATCACCAAGAACTTTTGAATTCCAGTCACCAATAATTATCCATGCATTTAGAGTGTGTGTTTGTTCAACTTCAACCTGAAGATGCTGGTAAAATTCATCAGTTTCTTCATCATCAGCTTTACTGGTTGGTGCATCAATTTAAGTAATTGTATTGAATGGATATTCTTGTATGCAGATAGATAGCATTTTATCACAATAGCGTTGTACTTCAAGGTAGATCTTTAAATGTTCTTTAGGAAGATGAATGTGATTCCTCTGGAATGTGTCATTCCCAGCATAGCACATTGTTTTACTGGCTGATGCAAAATGGCAGATATCAGTCCATTTCCTCTCACTAACAACTATTGTAGTGATCTTTATGAGTTCAATTTAATTTTTGATAACTTCTAATTTTTCTATATTAATACTTCATATTCTAAATTTCAATGATGAGATTACTGTCACTGTTTCTTCTTATATTGAGTCTTCCTCTATCAGCAAGGTCTCAAAGGACTTATTCCTTCCACGTCAGTATGATCAACTCTGCTTTGGGCTGGTGGCTCTTCCCTGACCATATTTTGACTGCCTTCCATCCTGAGAAGGAGCACTGGTGCCTTAGTAGTTATGCATTGGTCTACTAACGACTAATTAGCAAATTTAAAGCACCAATCGTTCCTTGGGAGAAAGACAAGGCTTTCTACACCGATAAAGGGTTACAGTCTGGTAAACACAGAGAGACAGTTCTATCATGTCCTATAAGGTCACTAAGAGTTGACATAAACTCGATGGCAACAAGTTGAGTTCTGAACTGAGGGCAATTTTTGGCACTACATCTGAAAGAGTTCTGTTGCTATTCATGAGGTTTACAGTGGCTACTTCCCCACAAGCAGACAGCCTAATCTTCTTCATGTGAACTGCTCTGAGGAATCACCTAGCTCTCATCTCAGAAGTTTAATGGATTTTGACTGGTCTGGAATGCTGTGGTTTTTAAAAGCTCCGTCATAGGTAATTATACTGTTTAGCCAGGCTTGAGAGCCACCCCACTGTGAGTCAGTTCTCCCAACCTCAATCCTCACCAAAAGCAAAGATAACAAATCACATGTGTTTGGGCCGGGTACGGAGCATGCAGCGGCTTCCCCCAGCTCTCTCAAAAGATAACCTGCTGGGGTGTATGGCCTCTTCCCTCTGCCTCTCAAGTCCAGAGCTGGACTGTGCAGTCCCTGCCGCCAGCATTCCAAGGAGCTTATCTCTCCAGGACAGGTCTGTACAGCCCCTTCCCTCAGTATTCCAGGATGATTTACTCACCAACCACATCCTGACTCAGACCCTGCAACTGCAGCACCAGAAGGCCTTCCTTCCCCTTATCAGTACATATGTCCTTGACTCAAGTCCTATATATGTCCCACTGCCACACTGCCAGGTGCCATTTCCCTGGCCTAACTAGTTGGGTCTTGGAATCTGCCTGGGGGCTCAAGATGTCCCTGTTCCTTTCTCTGCTCCTCCTTCCCTCCTGGGAGTTCTTTCCATGCCTCAATAAAATCTTTCTTAAATTCACATTCCTGGCTAAATTCTATCTCCATCCGTGCCTCTGTCTCCAACCTCTCAACATGCACACAAGTCTTCAAACAGGAGACAGCATTACCTACTTCAGAAGCCCACTGTGGTTGCTAATTGGTCTAGTTTCCAGACACTCCCCCCACCCCCCACGAATGTGTTCTATAAGCTCCTTCTTAGGCAAAATTCGTTTTGTTGGATCATTTCTCTTTATTTGAAAACAACACCAAGTGTATTCACTTTCTTATTTGTTAGATGTCCAGGAAATCCAGGACTTCTCCTGTTATAATCCCTGGAGACAGCACTCATAGAGGCAAGAATGAAACATTGTGCCTATGTTCCCATGTTTCAATGACCAGATATTAGGACACGATGACACACTTAGCACTGTGTGGGAAACAGAAAGATTCCTCCCAAGTTGTCTTCCCCAAATATATCCTAAACTTAGCTGTTTGCGAAGCATGGCAGATGACTATACAGTTGGAGGTCAACAGGAGTAGGTCAGGGGTTATTCTCCCTAAGGGTTATCAGCCATCCAGTGCAAGCAGACACCACTGTTTATCCCACAAGTAGGGCCCACTCCTTCTGATAAGGATGGTAGTAAATTGTTGCCCTGAAGGAGAGCCCAAGGAGGTCAAGCCCACTCAAGGGTGACCAAGGCTAGGCCGCCATTATGAATGTTGGGTCTGCCCTTCTTGTCACATATACATCTCTCGTTCCACCCCTTCCTATCATGTGTACACCCCTAGCTCATCCCCTTCCTGTTGTGCTTTTGTATATCCACCTCCTAATGCTTGTATTGCCTGTTGTACAACCCCTTCCTCTGTGACGTGTGTGGTTAGCTGTAATCACGCCCCCTAAAGAGATAGATAAGCCTTGGTTAGCAATAAACATCCTGCTCTCCTGCTCTCTCTGGCTCTCTCCAAGTGGACCACCAAGCGGGGCTGCGGTGAGCATGCTACCAAGAAATATGTCTGACTCTATTGTTTCAATCTTTCTTCTATCCCTCATGTTCTCCATGACTTTATTATAATACTCTGTATCTTAAACGTACAATTATGCCTATCAAACCTGTGATTAGTTGTGGGGGGCTGGCCTTTCCCCCACAACACTGCAGTTTCAGGCTGCGGTGCATTAATTCCATTATAAACAAACAACTACAATCAAATCAACTAAAAATTTACTCAGAGATAATTTTTATGTGAGGTAAAACATTGTCAAAACTGCAAAGGGAGTCTTTTTTATAAGTGAACTATTAATAAAATAACGCAAAATGTGTAGGCTATTCCCAAGACAGGATTTCACAAGAACAATGAACATATGTGGGAACTGGCCACGTGTTAGGAAAACTTGAGAAGGATGGAATCCTTTAATCCTCATAGCAGCAAGGACACTTAGGTGAACTTGCCTGGACTCATACATCAGTAGGTAGCAAGGCTGAGGTTTCTTCCTCAGTCTGACTCCAGATGAACCAACCTTGCTGCTGAGACCTGCAGGAGTGGGAGTTAAAACCACACCCTACCAACAAGTAAATTCTGACTCACCGGGATGCTCTAGAACACAGTTAGAACTGCCTCCTGTGGATTCCCGAGCCTGTAAGTCAGTGTTTCCCAAAGTGGGCAAAAGCGCTCCCCTGAGGTGGAGGTGGGGATCGCTGGAATGATGTAGGGAGATTGCAACCGCAGATACCTACACTTTATCCCAGGTTACGGGCTACGCTACAGAAGTTTTCAATTGCTGGGGAAGTGCTGAGCAATTATTTTTCTGTAAAGGGCCATTTGGCCAATTCCACACGCTCTCCAGTGAACCAAGCTAAAGGATATGAGACATGTTTAAATTTACATATACAGCATGCACTGCCCATAATTAAACTATAGTTTATTTCTTGAGTTCTGTATGTTTAGTGTTATACATCTGTGTTTCTAACTACAAGGTTGGCAGTCCACATCAACTAGTCATTTCTTCGGAGAAAGATGAGGCTTCCTGCTCCTTTAAGGATTTACTGGTTTGGGAGCCCACAAGAGTATGTCTGAACAAACACACAAACTAAAGCACTCTGTAATCGCCCTTACCTATCTAAATTTGTTTATGCAGTCAAAGTGATTTGGGCAGCCTGTCCCCAAGTAAAACAGTTGACAAAGCATGGATGGGAGTGAGAGAACACATATTTATTTAATACTAGAACTCAGGCGGACACAGTTCACCTTGTCCATCAAAATCTCCCTGAGCAACATGTCCAGGGGTGTTTACAGACAGTGTTTAAGGATGATGATGTTCTTGAGCAAACCAACTTGAAATGGTTTTTTTGTTTTGAGATTTTTCTACTTGTTCGTAGGGGCCTATCCACATCCCAGCTAAAGAAGTTAACAACTTCTGCCCTTCAAGTAGAAGTGGGCTTGGTTTTGTACTGCAAAGGAGGAATAGCACTGGTGCATCAAACATCTTATCTAACAAATTTCAGATTTGGAAAGAGAAAAGGGAAGTACGTGAAGCCCCAGTGAGGCCCTGTGATGGGTTGCAGCATCGGAAGTACACACTGCAGACAGCAAATTAAGAAACATGTACTTTGTATTTTTGCATTAACTTATAATAAACTGCTATTAAAAGTTTCGCTTAGGGAAAAATTTATGTGGCCTACATTTGTGGAAGGCCAAGGTTTGCACATGTTGCTGTTGTTGTTAGGTCCTTTTGATAAGGTTTCTTGTGCCACCCTGGCCGATAAACACATGTGAATTTAATTGAAAGGCAGAGAGAAAAATGGCTCGGTGAGCCTCACCTTTCTTGTTCTCTGGGCTCTTGTTTTCTGATGGTCAGACCAACGTGTGGCTGCTTTAGCGAGTTCTTTATCTCAGTGCAAGGCTCACTTCCTGTGAGACATGCCTGAGGAGAAGCCACATGGACCTACCAAGATGAAGCCCTGGGTGCTGGAGATGCTGCGTGGAGACCCCTGCCAGCGCTGAGATGCTTACACTCTCACTGATTTGACTTTCCTCTTACATTTGGCATGATCACATGCATTCTGCCAGTATGAGGAGAACTTTGTAGATCGATGTCAGACATGTGGGCTAATGTTGGACTTATGGGCTTGGACTGGTCTGGGTTGGGATACTTTCTTAATATACACTTAACTTCTATATAAACTCTGTCTTGTATACATATGCCTTTCTGTGGATTTGTTTCTCTAGTCTACCCAGACTAACACAGTGCTCTCCTGTCAGGTCTGAATCAGTGACCTTATGCTCACAGACTGAAACACTACCAAGTCCTGCATCATCCTGATCATTGTGACTAAGTCTGAGCCAATTGTTGTACCCAGTGTGTCCATTCATCTTCTTGAGAGTTTGCCTCTTTGAGTTGTTGTGCAACTTTTCCATCCATGTTTTCCTTTTCCAAGGACTGTCTCTCCTGATAACACGTCCAAGGTACATGAGATGAAGTCTTGCCATCCTTATACCCAAGGAGCATCTGGCTGTATGTTTGTCAAGGCATATTGGTTTGTTCTTCTGGCAATCCATAGTCTTACCAGTACCCTTTACTAGAACCTTCATTCAAATGAGGATAATGAGACCAGTAAATTCAGTTTGAGCCTCACATACTTTCAACCTCAATTGCTTATTTCTGACCACTGACCTGCAGTTGAAAAAGTAATGTAAAGTAATTCTGAAGAATATTTGTGAGTCTTTTCTGGACAGGAGACACACTTTAGCATTTTCTCAGGAACTCACCCATCCTGAATTGCCTTTGACAAATATTGGATTATTAGGCTAACATTTTGTGAATCATATCTGGAAAACAGAGGGCAGTGATCCAATCTTGTAAGGTTTTAAAATGTCATTGTTGTCCCTATCCTTATCATGGCCCATCTCTTCATGCTAAAGTCAAACCAGTGGGTGTGTTTAATCAATCCACCACCAGCCACAATATTGTGGTTGCCCCCCATACCTTTTTTTTTTCCTGTGAAGAGAACAAAAGCACTCTATTTGAAACAGAATGGGCTTCTGCAAAAGATGCAGGCCAGATTCCAACTTTTTAAAGTTGTATAGGATTACTGTTTATTTTGAACTGACTTTTAAAATCAGCATAGCGCAGGAAACCTCCAGGCATCCTCCCTCTATCTTCCCAATTACTCTCACAACAGCTGTGAGAAAGAGCATTCATTCTCACCCCCAATATTTTAAAACAGAACAAATAAGAAAGTTTTATATTGCTCAGTCTTTACAAAGTGACTTTGATATTGCCCTGTCTTAAAGATCAAATAATTAGAGTGTTCTTGTACGTTTCAGGATCTTTTTGAATTTAAACTCTGACAGCTTTCTTCACTGAAGTACTTGGTGCATCCTTACAGTTATTATTGTCCATTCCAGGATTGCTTGATTCCGTCAATAAACTCTCTAATTAGTAACTCAAACTCCAGTTTGTTCTTTGGAAGGAGGGACAGAAAGAGGAAATACTATGTAAATTTCTTGAGAAATGATGTCTTCTAATCACTGTCAAGTTCCTTTCAAAAAGAGAGAGAGAGAGAGAACAAACAACAAATAACAATGGACTTACTATCTCTGGGAAAAGTTATCTTTATGCCTTCAATAACTAATCTTTTGTGGCATGATTCTATTTGTTATAAATATAATAAATAGTTAGAATCTGCCTACAGAATAAGAACAACCATGAACATTGAACATTCTGTTTGAGACCATTCCCCAACCTGCTTAACTTTGTGTGATAATGCAGATCCCACAGCTTGTCCAACTTCCCCCTGGATGTGGGATGTTGCCACAGGATATTGGAATACCTCATTTATTGCCTATAATTATTCTGCATTTTCCTTCCCGAGACCCTGCCTCTGTTGAGCCCTTTCCTCAGAAAAATATCCCATTACACCGCATGCGTATCAGTTTTGACCAAACCTGGCCAGGCTAACATGTCCACAAAGGACATCCCCAACCTTCAGGTCACAGGAACAGAAGAACTTTGTTCAAGGAACCAAAAGTCACCATAGATACATCACCAGATCAAATAAGACAAAATTTGGAACCAAGAATTACAAAGAGCCCTATCTGGTTAGAATCATGACCCCATCCTAATTTGTACTCATGACCATCCCTGTGAAATGTATTGAACATTCATTCTATACATTGGTATACCAATGTATTGGCATAGTTGTCTATAACTGTAAACTTGGTCCACTCTTTTGTTCAGGAGCTTCCCTCGGGGAATCTTCCTGTTCAGTCCTGGCTCGCTCCAAGAAAAGCAGACCCTTCCACTGTCATGCAGCTCCGGTCTTTGTTTCTCAGCGAGAGTCGTGTTGGGAACATGTCACACATTTCTTTTTCCTGAGTGCTTTTCAACATAAAATTATATTCTGTCTTCTAGAGTCACTATGAGTCAGAATCAGCTTGATGGCAGTGAATTTCATGTTGGTTTTATCCCCCCCCCCGAACGATGGGGTCATACATTCTCTTTTGAGATTCTGAGAAGATGAGGAACTTCTCTATTTTACTCCTTGGGCTTCTAATATGCAGAGCACCTCATCCATTTCCAGTTGAAATTTGAAACAGTGAAAAACGTTACATCATGGGCAGGGTTCTCTTGGATCCACAGACCTTGTCCATAAGGCATGAATTTCCTGTGGAGATTCTTCTGCCTAGTGGGTACTTCTCACTAGTTGTGTCAAGATTCCAAAAATAGGTTGACATAATTAGGGTTCCATTACTTGTCATCAGTGATTATTTTCCCTCTTCCCGTTGTCCATGATTTGGACCCAGGAGTGATGAACCCTTCACAGATCCTCTCCCTAAGCTTTGCTGTCTCTGGTGACTCCATGTTTCCAGAGCTGGAACTGCCAAAACCTGCAGACGAGGTTGGAGTAGTTGTGAGCAATATATTCTAGTAGAAGAAAACCCGCCCATCCCTAAGGAACTGATGCTCCAGCTCCAGAAGAATTTCCACTGAGCAGTTCTCCCTGCAGGTGGGCACAATGACCCTGAGGGCACAGCTGCCCAATACTGTATGAGAGGAACAGTGAGAAGACTCCGTGCCATCACAAACACAATGTCCCTGCCGTAATGACAGTGGTCTATAGGGATCACATGGGTTTTAGGAAACACAGGGACAAGACTTCTGGGACCAGAGCAATGGGGAGACATGGGAGCCAGGACCATCTTGTTAATATCTAGGGTTTCCGTTCCCACCAAAATATTTGCCCCAATAATGCCCCCTTCCTTAATTTACATAACAAAACTTCACGGATATTGTAAAATTCCTTCATTTTTAGATTTTATTTATGCACTAAAATGTATGTGTGCATGTATACCCGTTATATATATATATATATATATGCTATTTGTATAATTGTTAGCTATGACATGTATTTAAAGATTTTATATCCTGGGTGGGCGTATTGGACGGAATGAAATTGAAAACACAACAGAACAAAGTGTTGGATTTAACTGAAGAGCACGTGTGTGCTATTTATAGCAACAAATGTCTGTATCATGTAGAAATGAAATTCTGAAATTAATTACCTCAGTTTTCACCTAATGGAATTAGACAAAGTTGCATATGGTATATCATACTCATACTAATGGAACTAGAAAAAGGTGAGAATGCCATATCATAGGTTAGCAGGGCAGAAGGCTAGACAGGAATAAATAAATATGAAAAGTTAAATAACTGAAATAGAAGGAACACAATTAGTAAACCAATTAAACTAAAGCTGACTCTTTGAGAAGATGAAGTGATAAATAGCCAGTTTTCCTGATCATGACAAAAGAAGGAGAACCACAATCTGCCAGATCAGAAATCAGAGAAGACACTGCTCTAAAGGTTTTCATTGTAAATACAACTTGGGGGCAGGGTGGTATCCAATTATCCCCTCTTTTGAATCAATGCAGTTGTTTGTTTTGGATCTTTTGATACCTGATGCCTGATCCCGTCAAAACATCACGGTCACTCAGGCTGGTGTGTTTCTTCCATGTGGGCTTATTTGCTTCCCCGATAGATGGCGGCTTGTTTGACTTCGAGCCTTTAAGACCACAGGTGTTATATGTTTTGATTGCCAGGTACCATCCGTTCTCTTCACCACATTTTTTTATGCACCCATTTTGTCTACAGCGCTCATGTCAGGAAGGTGAGTCTCAAAGAGTGCCAGGTAATCAGAACAAAGTGTTCTTGTGTTAAGGGAGGCCTTGAGTAGAGGCCAAAAGTTCATCTGCTATTGTAAACCTTTTCATATAAATAGATGTACATTGGCCTCTATCCCTTTCATTATAAATTAATTTATTTACATATATACAGGCCTATAGCTACACCTCTATAAATAGCTTTGCCTCCTATTTCTTCCCTCTATTTCATTTCACCTTCCTTCTGTCCCACTGTCATGCTCACCTTCCATTCGACTCTCACTATTTCCTCTCAGATACATTGCTCTTGATCAAGCCCTACCCAGCATTATACACCCTCCTCACCATCAATTTTAGATCTCTTGTTTTTCCTTTATCTATGAGTTTGTTGGCTCTCCACTCTCCCTCCCTGACCCCTTCTCTCCTATGTCCCCCCTGAACTGCTGGTCCTGTAGTTTCTCCTCGAGATTGCTCATTCTGCCTCTCTTAAATAGACATAGGGAGAAAGAAAAAAACCAAAACATAATAAAACAAAACCAAAAAAATAATAGATAGTTCCAGGTCTGTCTGCTAACCCTTCTGTATTTTTTCCGATCAATTCTGATGAGGTGACAAGCCCTGTACCCCAGGTCAGAAGTCTATTTTCAGGATTCCTTGATGACTTGGTTACTTTGTTCCCCTTGCTTTCCAGGTACACTCCCTTCTCCTTTCACCCCACTATGTATGGGGCATATCAGGTACACTTTCCTGCACAGTTTCTCCAGTGCTGTCCCCCATCAGTGATAAAATGTCGTGTCTTGTGATGGGGCTGGCCCTATGGTGCTCTGTATGTTCTGAGCAGGATGTCATTCCTGGGGCTTGGTGTGCCATGATGAAGTTCTTTCTCTCTCTCCACCCCTCTTAGTTCACTCCTGTGTGCTCTGGACACAGCCGCCTCTCTCACTGGGCTATATCTTCAGTTTCATCCTCTGTATTGCCTTCTGGGGAGAGGGTCAACATAGATCGACCTGGGTTGCTCTTACAGATCTTATAACAATCCATACATCAATTGTATCGAGCATATTTGTACATATATTGCCATCATTATTTACTGAACATTCACTCTCTATTGAGCCCTTAGTATCAGTTCCATTTTTCCCCTCTTCCCCAACACTCTCATGACCCTTTGATAAATTATGAATTATTATTTCCACATCTTACAGCAACCACTGTCTCCCTCGCAGTTTCAGTTGTTCGTCCCCCTGGAGGGGGTGTGTGTGGTTTATGTGTCAATCATTGTAATCAGTTCCCACTTCTTCCCCTCCTCTTCCTTCCTTCCTGCTACCCCCCAGGTATTTCTACTCCCATTCCTTTTCTATGTTCTGTGTTCATGAGCTCTTATCTCTTATCTGTACCTGTGCACATGCTCTGGTCTAGCCTACAGTGAAAGGAAGGACTGAGGTCATGATAGTGGGGGATGAGGAAGCATCAAGGAACCAGAGGGATATTGTGTGTTTCATTGGTGCTATTTTGAGCGGTGGTTGACTCATTCCTTCCTTGTGACCCTTCTGTGAGTGGATGTCCCATTGTCTACATATGGAGTTTGTGTCTCTGTTCTGACCAACCTGGCATTCTGTGATGCTTACACTCCTGGGACAATTGCTAAAGCCAAAATAGGCACATAAGCAAGTGTGGTGAAGAAATCAGATGGTGCCCGGCTATCAAAAGACATAGCATCTGGGGTCTTAAAGGCTTGAAGTTATACAAGCAGCTGTTTAACAGAGAAGCAACAAGTCCACATTGAAGAACACCGCCTGTGCGATCATGAGGTGTCAATGGGATCAGTTGCAGGCAGTGGAAGACCCAAAGCAAACACAATACCATATTGTTGAGAATGAGGTGGTCACATTTATGATACCATGTAAAATACAATGGCTTGGGTCAGGTGCACCATATTCCTCAAAAGAATCTCTTTATTATTAAAATTTTAAAGAGATATTTTGCAGCAGATTCAGCAAATGCAATATGTCATTTAGTTTGGTTTGATTTGATTTAGTTTAGTCTATTCTAATTTGATTTAGTTTAATTTAGGACCCAAGTGCAATGAAATCCTGAAGAACTTTTACTATTTTAAAGTGGTAAATACATAGATCACTTGCAATTCTTATGTAGGAGATGTTTGTTTCATTTCCCTCCTTAATTTTATTCATTAAATCATTTATTATTGTGGTATTGACTCAGGGATATTAATTGTATCCTTTCCATCTTAATACAGTTCTAAATTATGTATTTTATTTTTCATAGTTGTCCAGATTTTTTATGTATTGAAAACATTCTCATTTCATTTCATGTTATACATTTCAAGTTATGTATTTTTCAATGGCACTGTGTAATTCTTCAATGACTTGTAATGATTTCATAAAATGGGGACACATACCCATTGTAATGACATTTATAAAACAGAAAGCACTGTGCCTTGTGCACTTTATTTTGCTTTAGGTTTACAGTCGTTGATCACCTAAAAGTTACTTATGTTAGCGTGCTGCACCGTACCACCCTCAGTGATGTTCTATTCATTTTAATAGCGGCGTTTTTAATAGAATCTTGCTTTCCATCTTGAAATCCCCTAATTTTTTGTAATGTATACAATTACATTAACTCTTTCAGTTCTAACGTTTTATCATATATTTAAAATCAAAATGTCTTATTTCCAACCTGACAATAACAAATAGAAGAATTTTATTACTGTTGAATTACATACATCAGCTACTGAACACCATGTTTCAAGAGTCTTGGCAAAGAGTACATTGGGAGGAATGGTTGAGGAGCTGAAGTGTGCCTGACCTCAGTCTTACAGATACCAGCATTGTGGGATGCTGGTTTTGAGTTTATTTTCCTTCTACCCTCTTTTCACAGATTCCCTGGTTGAGTAATGGTTATGCATTGGACTGCTAGCTGCAAGTTCAGCAGTACAAGACCACCAGCTACTCCATGAAGACAGATGAGGATTTCTACTCCTTTAAAGAGTTACAGTATCTGAAACACACAAGGACAGTTCTACCCTGTCCTATAGGGTCACTATGACTTGGCATCTATGCAGTGTCACTGAGTTGGGTTTGGTATATTTCAACTTATGCATAAAAGCACTTTAAATTGCTGTGCATATTTTATGTAGCTTTAATTTTTAATGATTTGAGGGGAATGGTAGTTTGATTATATTGTAAAATTACATTCGCTGTTTTGAAAAGCTGCCAGATTGTTCTAATGTGACGGTAGCATTTGGTAGAATTTCTGGCACTCTACGCTCTCACCAGTCTTTCATGGTATCAGTCTGTCTTTTGAATCAGAAGCACAATAATTAGCACGTGTTAGTAATTTATTGACCGTTTAACTTGCAATTCTTAATGATAATTGATGGACCACAACATTCCATATGCTTACTTGGTAACTTTAAAAACATCTGCTCAGATCTCCCCATTTCATCAATTTTATAATTCTGATTTTAGCTAATTATTCAGTGTATTTCTTTCACAATCATTCAGAATGTGGCATTCCTCTACAGCTCATCATCTTCTATTCCTGGAGGACATTCACAGAGTCTAGAATCCAGCCCCTTTCCTAAAGTATTTAAACACTGAAACTCAAGAGGATCTTTTATTTAAATATAAAAACAAAATCATTTTAATGAAATACCCCCAATATAGTTGCACACTCAGGATGAAAATAGTAGGCCCCATGTGGTGGAACAAGATCTTTGTGTTAACCCTGGTGTAACTCCCATCTTACAGCCTTAGGCAGCATGAGAGAGTATATATGGGAGTATATGTGAATACAGTCTTAAAAGCTGATGCTTTAGCCACCAATAAAGATATGCAAGGAGGCACTGCATTGGCCAGTATTAGACCTTTTCTTTTCTTTTTGTTTCCTTTTTTTATAAGGGACTCACACTCCCATCACAATCCATACATACATCAATTGTGTAAAGCACATTTGTACATTCGTTGCCCTCACCATTCTCAAAACATTTGCTCTCCACCCAAGCCCCTGACATCAGGTCCTAATTTTCCCTCCCTCTCCCCTTACCCCTCCCTCATGAACCCCTGATAATGTATAAAGTATTATTTTGTCACATCTTGCTCTGTCCCACGTCTCCCTTCCCCCACTTTTCTGTTGTATGTCCCCCAGGGAGGAGGTCACATGCAGATCCTCCTTTCCAACCCACTCTCTCTATGCCCTCCCAGTATCGCCACTCACACCACTGGTCCTGAGGGGATAATTCACCCTGGCTTCCCTGTGTTTCCAGTTCCCATCTGTACCAGTGTATCTCCGCTGGTCTAGTCAGGCTTGCAAGGTAGGATTCGGATCATGACAGTGGGAGGGGGGTGGAGAAAGCATTTAGGAACTAGAGGAAAGTTGTATTTTTGATCGTTGCTACGTCGCACCCTGACTGTCTTGTCTCCTCCTCAAGACCCTTCTGTAAGGGGATGTCTAGTGGCGAAAAAATGGACTTTGGGTCTCCACTCCGCACTCCCCAGCTCATTCACTATGATAAGATTTTTGTTCTAATGATGCCTAATAGCTGATCCGTTGACACCTTGTGATCACACAGGCTGGTGTACTTCTTCCATGTGGGCTTTGTTGCTTCTGAGCTAGATGGCCGCATGTTTACCTTCAAGCCTTTAAGACCCCAGACACTATATCTTTTGATAGCCGGGCACCATCAGCATTCTTCGCCACATTTGCTTATGCATGCATTTGTCTTCAGTAATCATATCAGGGAGGTGAGCACAAAATGATACTTTTTTTGTTCTCTAATGCCTGCTAACTGATCCCTTCAGCACCTCGTGGTCACACAGGCCAGCATGCTTCTTCCATGTGGGTTTTATCGCTTCTGAGCCAGATGGCCTCTTGTTTACCTTCATGCCTTTAAGACCCCAGACGCTATCTCTTTTGATAGCTGGGCACCATTAGCTTTCTTCACCACATTTAGTTGTTCACCTACTTTGTCTTCAGCAGTTGTGTCGGGAAGGTGAGCGTCATAGAATGCCAATTTAATAGGAAAAAGTATTCTTGCATTGAGGGAGTACTTGAGTGGAGGCCCAATGTCCCTCAGCTACCTTAATACTAACCTTATAAATATATGCACACATCTATTTACCCATCCTTGTGTATAAATATATTTTCATATATACATGTCTTTATCTAGACCTCTATAAATGCCCTCTGCCTCCCAGCTCTTTCCTCTATTTCATTTGAATTCTCTCCTGTCCCATTATCAGGCTCAGTCCACACCAGGGTTTCAGCAATTCCTCTTAGTTACATTACCCTTGATAATGCCCAACCAGACCTCCCACACCCTTCTCACCACCGATTTGGATCGCTTGTTGTTACCTAGTCCCTGGGTTTATTAACACCACTACCTTTCCCCCTACCTCCCCGTCTCCCATGTCCCCATGGAAGTATCAGTCCTGTTGTTTTCGCCAATTTGTTCATCCAGCCTATCTTATTTAGACTGACCTGTGAAGATAGTAACATGCACAAAAACAAGACAGAGCACAACCAAGCAACACTATACAACAAAACAACCACAACAACAAACCAATGACAAAAATAAAGCAAAACACAAGAAAGAAAAGCATGTAGAAGCAACAATATACAACAAAACAACCACAACAACAAACCAATGACAAAAATAAAGCAAAACACAAGAAAGAAAAGCTTGTAGTTAGTTCAAGGATTGTTTGTTGGCCTCTGGGAGTATTTTCCAGTCCAGTATGTTGGGGCACCGTGCCCTGGCCCCAACATCCACCTTCAGCATTCCCTTGCTGTTTCTGTTGCACCCCCTTAATGTTTTGAGTCGGTGTGGCGGATCCAATCGGGTGCAGTTCCTTCACTGTGTCTCCGTTGTTGTTGCCTGTAGGACTATGGGTCAGTGAAGGACATTCTGTCTCATAGTGGGGACGGCCATGTGGTCCTCTCTGTCGACTGACTGTTCTAATTGGGAACATCGCCCTCATGGCCTGGTGGGCCATGATGTGCTCCACTCTCTCCACCTCCCCTTTCATTTGCCCCCATGCGCTCTGATCAGATATGTCCCTCTTCCTGAGCTGTAGATTCATTGCGGTCCTCTGAAATAAATTATTATGAGGGTAGGGGCAGATGTCTCCTTAGTACTTGGGGTTGGGGCTTGCCCCCCAGACCTCTCCACTGGTTCTCTACTCCACGCCAGCATGTTGCATTCACATCTTGGAGCATCAGGCTGAAATCTGGTCCCTCTTTCCCTGTAGAGACACAAACAAACCCTCCCCTTGTGTGTGTTAGTGCCCTGTGCCCCCGCTACTCTTTTCTTTATTATTATTATTTTCCTTTCCCCGTCTCCTTTTTTAGTTGTCTACCATGTGTATCCTTGATTTGATCTGGTCCCTGCCATATTATTTGTCCTTCACCCCAGGAATATTTGTATACTGTAGCTTTTTCCCTATGCCACATTTGCCTTTTTTATTTTTTAGCTTGCCTCAGCAGCCTTTCAAGTCTTTCTATCTTTAAGTCAATGCTACCTTGAGGTCTGTTTTCTCTTTTTTGCCCCCTGGGTGAGGTGGTTCTATGTGGTGGCCTCTTATGTATGCTTGGTGAGTGTTGTTCATCTGCCCAGACTGGGTTGGGAAGGATCTTTTGTAGGGCTGGGTTTCTTTTAACGTATTCTTTGAGTTTTTCCTTGTCTGGGAAGACTTTTACTTCTCCATCGATCTTGATCGATAATTTGGCTAGGTAGATTATTCTTGCATTTGCGTTGTTTTCCTTCAATTTTTGAAATATGTTGCTCCACTTTCTCCTCTTCTTCATAGTTTCTGCTGATAGGTCTGAGCATATTCTTATTTGGAACCTTTATATGTGATTCCTTGTTTTTCCCTAGCTATTCTCATGATTTTCTCCTTTTCCTCAAAGTTGGATAGTTTAACTATTATGTGCCTTGGTGACTTCTTCTTGGGATCGAGTTTTACTAGGGATCTTTCAGCCTCCTGAATGGTTCCCTGGTTTTCATTCACTAAGCTGGGGAAGCTTTCCTCCAAGAATTCTCTCACTATTGTTGCAGATGACTTCTTTGTTGTGTCTTCCTCCGGTAAGCCAATAATTCTAATGTTGTTCCGCTTTATTGCATCAGACATAACTCTTAGGTTTTCTTCAGCTCTCTTATGATCTTTTTAGATTTTTGTTCATGTTTGTTAAAGTCTGCTTGGCTGTCCTCCAAGTCACTGATGCGTTTCTCTGATTCCTCCAGTCGCTTCTCAAGGTCCATGAGTATGCTACTGGTTTTTGTTACCTCCTCCCTAAGCTCCTGTATTTCTCTCTCTCTCTTTTTTTTATAGTTTTTACCTCTTCTATCATTTAATCCTTTTTCTGTATTGTTTCCCTCATATCGTCTATGACTCCAAGTAGCATTCTGAAAATTTCTTTCTGTGGCAGCTCAATGTTTGCTTCCTCTATGCATGTCATTATGTTCAGGACATATCTTCTGGTGTTACCTTTTGTTTCTCCCATTGTTATGTTGAGGTCATTGGGGCTGATGGCTGTTTGCGTTATGTTGTTTTAGATGAGCCAGGTGCCATTTTCCTGGGAGTCAAAGAGCACTCGCTCTCTCTGGGAGACTTGTAGGAGTGCTTCTTTGAACTGCCTATAGCTTATTTCACTATGGAACTAACCTACCACTTTATCCTCCTGTGGCTTCCCTCTCAGGTGTTGAGGAGGTTGGGCAGAGGCTCCTTCAGCAGCCTTTGTTGAGGAGTGTTGGCCGAGCTGCCTTATGTACTCAGGCACACAGGCAGGACTTTCTCAGTAAGAAGTTGAGCAGAGCATCCCCTGGTGGGAGTCAGCAGGGCTTTTCCCAGCCTAGCTAGCTACACATTGTGGAGCTCACCTAACTGGGTGTGGCACAGATATAAATGCGCTAGGCTAAGGAGTGTGGTCTGGAGTTTAGCAGTAGAATGTGAGAGACCAAGAAAGAAGCAAAGAGGAGACAAAAAAGTTAATAAGCAAGCCCAATGAGCCTGAGGATTTTAATTTATTTTTGTTATCTCCCTGGCCAGCTAGAGTATACTCAAATATAATTGTCTCTCACAGTCACTGGGCTGCAGCTCCTTGCTGTTTAAAGCTGACTCTTGCTACAGCAGGTCTTTGTTATGCTAAAAGCTGCCAGGCCCTGTAGCTGAGTTCTGGCATTCCTTAGCTAGGTTGCTTCTTATGCTGATTTATATTAAGGGTCTCCACTTATGTGCTCCTTGGAGCTGAGCAACCAGACTTGGGTTTGAGTTTTAAACCAATAATATGTTTCACCCCTGTTTTTGTGTGCTTGTGATGTACTCTATTTGGGGACTGTCAGGCTGGCCCCCAGAGGGGGAGATCCAGCTTATTTGAGGGGTTGCTTCTGTAAAATCTCTCTCTTCGGGCTCCAGTTACACCTCGGTACTTGGCTCTGCGTGAGGAACAATTCATGCTGAAGCCTGGCTCGTGATCCAAGTGAATTTAATGAGACTGAAAAGAATCTTCAGGTCTTAGGCAGCACCCATAGGATTCCTTTCTACCATGCAGCCTGGCAGAGAATGCTCGGGGTCACGCAAAGAGCTCTCTCCCAAGTTTTTCTCCAAAAAGCCCTGTCTCAAGTTCTTTCTCAAGTTCTCTCCCCAGTTCCTTTGTTTCTCCCTCTTTCCCCCCTGGCTCCTGCCTTTTCAAGGATTCCAGGGGGAGGCGTGGTGGACGACCCCAGATCGACCCCATTGCCTAGATTGAATTCACCTGGCCCAGGTGGGCTGATCCAGGATTAGTGCCCACCCCTGCCCACTGATGGGAAAGCCTAGGCCTTTGTTCTATGCTTGGCTCTCCTGGGCATGTGTCAATGGACATCCCATCCCTGCCTAACACTTCCAAATTCCAAAAATCAGAAAGTTCTATGGGTACATTGATTACATTACTGACCATATATCACCTCATGATTTGGAGCAGTGGGAAAAAACCAAAAACAACATATCATGGAGTATCGAGCCCAAGCAATGCCTTTGCATTGTGGAAGGAAACTGCCAGCTTACACAGGTACTTTGTAGCTCACATGATAATAACGTCTGCAAAGGGATACTGTGGGAGTTTTATAATCATTTGTCAATTTGAGGATTAAGAATGTAGGGGTGAAGTCTAGCCTGCCAATCAGATCATAGCCAATGAGGCCTCTCTGTGGCCATGGCCTTCTCCTGAGAATTCTGGGAAATGCATTATTTCCTCCTTGGAAGGCAGGAGAGACTCTCTATCACCACTTCACATCCTGGGAGACATAGCAGCTGCCAAGACACATGGACCCATCTTGATGCAGCTCTGGGTGCTGGGGAAGCTGTGCAAAGACTCCTGCCAGAACTGAGATGTTTCCAATGACACTGGATCCAAAGACTTGCTACCCACTGGCCTGTGATCTTCTACATTCGGCATCATTGCATGTGTTTCGTGAGTCTGAGAGGACCTTATAGATTGCTGTCGGATATATGGGCTAATATCATACTTATGGACTGGATCTGGACTGGACTAGGATGTTTTCTCAATGTTCAATTTCTCTTGTATATAAATCTCTTTCTTATACACATATATGTGTCCATGGGTTTGTTTCTCTATCCAGACTAACACAGATACTATCATCATATTTAAATTTCAGAAGAGCCACATCTTTCCTCTTAGGAGAATATGTGAGGTAATCATAACAATCAAATTCAGAAATGAAAGTGACCTGAACTAAAAAAAAGAAAGAAAGTGACCTGGACTAATGGGCAGAGATACACGCAGTCGGAATCTTACATTGTTCAGACACCCACCAACCCCAGATGCCATGAGATGGATGAGATGGCAGTCTGCTTCAGTGACCAGGATCAAGTGATGACAGTCCAGCCTGCAGGAGAGAAAATACCCAGCTCAGTGATCTCCAACTGACAACCAGGAAACTGTCCTGTGCTTGAATCTCTGGATATTGACTAAACCTCTGGGTTTTTGTTTGTTTGTTTGTTTGTTTTACCAAGCCATTACTTATTCCCATCAGCAGAATCTGCTCAACAGAAGCCAAGCGAGTACGACTTTTTTATTTAATTTTAACCTTAAAAAAATTAGAATATGTTAGAGATTATACAGTGACTATAAGTAAGGAGGAAAATGGATGAGGTCAACCCTAAGTCTGGAACTTTTTATAACTACTGATATGAGGGACAGAAATGAAGGAGAAGACTCACTCACTCTCTCACTCTTATTCCCTCTTACTCACTCTCACTCTCTCACTTCACTCTCACTCATTCAATCTCACTCACTTACTCTCACTCGCTTTACTCTCACTCTCATTCTCTCACTTCACTCTCACTCTCATTCAATCTCACTCTCACTCACTCACTTCACTCTCACTCTCATTCAATCTCACTCTCACTCACTCTCACACTCACTTCACTCTCTCACACTTTCTCACTCTCACACTCACTCTCCCTCACTCTCACTCACTCTCACTCACCCTCTCACTTATTCTCACACTCAACTCTCGCTCACTCTCTCACTCTCAATCACTCACTCTCACTCACTCTCATTCACTGACCCACTCACTCTGACTCACTTACTCTCACTCACTGACTCACTCACTCTCACTCTCTGACTGACTCAGTGACTGACTCACTCATTCTTATTCACTGACTCACAAAAAGAAAAAAATGAAGGAGAAATCTGAATGGGAAATAAGCTTTAAAACTGCCTACTCAGAGATAGTGTCACTGCATTCATTGTCAAAAATATGAATAATTTTCCCAAATGGATCAATCTGTGAGCTTGATTAATAAATTCAAGGTGAGCTCTCTGAGAAGTTATTCGGTGGTCATGCACAAACCACAACTCAAGAGACTGAGCAGGAATGTTCATGCTTCAGAAGCACCCATTTCACCTGGGGAAAGGACACTGCAGTGTCCATGACAACCGTTAAATGTAGAGGTAAAATTCCACCCTTGGTCTGTGAAAGCCATCACATCTTCAGTTAGTGCTATAGGTCCTCTGGAAAAGCAGTGTTGTGGTCAAAGATGCTATGTGTTCTCCTGTGCCAGGTGAGAGTTCCCCAAGGTGAGGGCCTCAGATATCAAAGCTGGTGTATGGGGCCTGTGGTGAGTGCATGTGACTGACAGGGACCTACTTTCTTTATTTCTATGTGTACTGTCCCAGGTGCTGCTTCTGGAGTCTTGTCCAGGTCTGGTCAAGCACAGTCCATTGTTGACCCTCACCTGTATGGTCGCTGGTTATTCCATCACCAGTATCTACTCTTGGAGCTGGCCCTTGGGTAAGGGTCTGCAGTGGTGGGGTCACATATGCTATGGTGGTGATACATAGTATCACTCATCACAATCCATTTTTTATATTTGTTGTCATCATCATTTTCAAAACATTTTCTTTCTATTTGAGCCTTTGGTATCAGCTTCTCATCCCCCCTCCTCTTTCCCCCACTCTCCCTCCCTAATGATCACTTAATAAATCATAAATTATTATTTTTTCATGTCTTACACTGACCAATGTTTCCCTCCACCCACTACTTTTGTCTGTCTCCCTGAGAGGGGGTTATAGGTAGATCACTGTGATCAGTTCCCCCTAACTCCCCTCACCTTCCCTTTTCCCTCTTGGTACGGCTACTATAAATATTGATCCTGTGGGGTTTATTTGTCCTGGATTCTCTGTTTCCAGCTCTTACCTGTACCCATGTACATGCTCAGGTCTAGCCAGATGGGTAAGGTAGAATTGGGGTCATGATAATGGGGGGGAGGAGAGGAATGTTGTATGTTTCATTGGTCCTATACTCCACCCTGACTGGCTTGTCTCCTCCTAGTGATCCTTCTGTAAGGGATTCGTGCAGTTGCCTACAGTTGACCTTTGGTTCGCCACTTTGCACTCCCCCGCATCCACAATGATATGATTTTTTGTTCTTTAATGACTGATACCTGATCCTGTTGACACCTCATGATCACCAGGCTGGTGTGCTTCTTCCATGTGGGCTTTGTTGCTTCTCATCTAGATGGTTGCTTGCTTATCTTCACACCTTTAAGATTATCTTTTGATAGCTGGGCAGCATCTGCTCTCCACCACATTTGCTTATGTACCCATTTTGTCTTCAGCAATCATGTTGGGAAGGTGAGCATCATGGAATGGCAAATTAATAGAACAAATTATTCTTGCATCAAGGGAGTACATGAGTAGAGGCCCAATGTCCATCGGCTACCTTAATACTAAAACTATAATAATACATATAGATTTATTTCCCCATTGTCATAAATATATTTACATATGTATATGCCTGTATCTAGACCTCTATAAATGTCCTTTGCTTCCTAGTTCTTTCCTCTATTTCCTTTTCCTTTCCTCTTGTCCCACTATCATTCTCAGCCTTCATTTGGGTTGCAGTAATTCCTCTCAGATATATTGTCCTTGATCAAGTCCTACCCAAGCCTCCTACACCCTCATTTCCAGCGATTGTAGAGCACATGTTGTTCCTTTGTCCCTGGGTTTGTTAACACCAATTTCCTTTCCCCTGCCTTCCCCCCTGCCATGTCCCTCCCCCACAATTGCCGGTCCTGTTGTTTTCTCCTCCAGATTAGATGTTTTTCATTAAAAAGTATAATTCAGTGCCATTTCACTTATGGGCAATGTTTCTTTAATCAAAACTACATACACAAAATTTTGTCTTATTTCTTCTTACATGAACTTCTAGTATTTTTAACTTGGGGCATTGCATTTAATTTGGAATATGAATTTGCTAGTAAACATTTGTTTAATTTCCCTTTTTAAAATCAAATGTATTAGGGCAAAATTAATATAAGTACATCCTTTTTATATGTATCGCACGCCCATCTGTCAGTTCTAGTACTGTTGAGTAAACATTTATTTGCTCGTTCATTTTCTGGTGACTGACTTTGATTCGAGAAGCTATAAGAGTGTTCACTATTGGAGAATTTTAATGGCTTTCCTTTAGTAAGACAGTCTAGGAAGAACTCATGATGATTTTGCTTCAAAAATTGGCTAATGGAAACTTTATGGGTAGCAACAGAACATTATCTAGTATGCTGCTGGAAGTTGATCCACCGGTTCAGAATGTTTTCAAAATATAACATGGACAGTTCTGCTTCCTCAAGGTAAAGTCATCCTCAGTGACATGCATGGAGAAAAGGTGTTGGAACATTCACTGCTGCTGTGATAGGACTAAAGTGAGAAGCTATAGGATAAAAGACAAAATTATGAGCATTCTGTAGACTTGAAGAACTACCAGAAGGAATTACCCACTCAGGGATCAGTCTCTGGGACATCAAGGTTAATTGCCACAAAGAAGTCCTCAGAGACAGTCTGGTAAATTCTATATTATTGAGCAGTGATAGAAGTCTTCAGAACTTATGAGGCGCCATTGAAGTTTCAGCCATTCACCTATCTCTTCCCAGAACAAATTAGAGTGTAGATGATCACAGACTCAATCCAGTGGAATAACGTGGAAACCCTGCATTTGGTTGAAACACTGAATCCAATGGAATAATGCACCACACAGGAATCAGCCTACAAAACCCTGAGGCCCAGACAAAGAAGAAGCCATCAGGCTACCATTATCGACCTATCTAAAAGGGGTCATGTGAAATACATACATACATACATAAATATAAGGAGTAAAGGTTCAACTATAACAATAGGGATGGGTTAACTAAATATTTGGCCAACTATAGCAGGCTAATTTTTAAGTTAATAATTTTGCATGGCCCATAAATAAGGTCATTAATATCAAAATGGCCCTTGGAAGGATAAAACAATAACAGTTGCCTACGCTTACCTTAGAAGGCCTGGATAAAGTAGTGAAATATGTAGAACACCATTTACAAAAGACAAGGCTTACTGGTTGGATAGAGCCTGGTGAAATCCCTGAGAGATTAGACCGCAGAAAACCTCCAGGCGTGGGACATATCTCATTCCAGTTGCTCAATGTTTAGCTGAACAGTAAATAGCATGGGGAAAAAAGCCACTACAGAACACACACTCAGGATGATTGACCATTTGAAAAAAATGGCAACATTTATCTAAATATAAAATGCTCTGCCAAAAGAAGTAGGAAAAACAAAGTAATGCAAATTGGAATCCAGAGGGTAAGTAAGAGAAGTGATATCTCATTATGGGGATTGCAATCAATGACATATAACAAAATGGGTATGGATTGTTGAGAGGAAAGCAGATTTGTTCTGTTAACATTCATCCAAATCAAGGTAAAAACTAAATAACATAAGATGCCAAATAAATTAATATGTATAAAATAAGAATATGGAATTAAGAAGTATGACTCCAATATACTTAGAATTTTCACAAATCACTAAAATGCTGACTATTGACATCTTGGGTATGAAACATTTTAAATGTATAAGTATTGATGTTCTCAGGGTCCATAATTTATTTTTGGGAGGTCCATAATTCTTATGGTTTGATGTTTCTGGAATGACAAATTTAAGGAAAAAATGATCTTGTATTCATTGTCCAAAACATTTCATTCCCAAATACAATGTTCAAAGTCAGTGAAAGGTTAATATCCATAGATAGCCAAGGAAAATTAATTTAAAGTTTATTGAAGTTTAATGTGAAAAAATGAAAAGTTTTAATGAACTGTTGCAGTCTAACATTTAATCATACAAACAATCTGGATTCAATATAATTTCCATGAGTGATAGAAATACAAAGTTAAAAAAAAAAGAAATACAAAGTTTGTCACAAAGACTCAAAGGTTGAAAAATACAACTTTGTTGATTGGATTTCAAGGATTGCATGATAGATAGAATTCTTCATGACAAGTGATTTATTAATCAGAAGCCTTACCACTCAAATACTCTATCTAATGAATATGCAAACAATCAGAGAACTATGAGATTAAATATGAGTATATGTGTTCACAGAAACATCATTTAACTAGCATACCCTCCCTGACAGAAACCCTAAGAAGACAGCTCTCACATCATGGACTGGATCTTGAGAATTCTCTTCTTCATGGTGACAACTACAGGTAAAGAGGACACCAGTCTCAGGGAGAAGAAAGTGGTTGTAGCTACTCTAGATTGATTTTGTACACCTGTCTTCACTCAACAGGTAGTGACTCTGAGGTTCACCTTGTCCAGTCTGGTGCTGAAGTGCAGAAGTTGGGTGCTTCAATGAAGATCTCCTGCAGAACTTCTGGATACTCACTCACAAGTTACCTTATTGGCTGGGTGAGGCAGACCCCTGGACACAGATTTGAGTGGATGGCAGAGATCTCCACTAGTAATGGTGGAACAAGGTACCCACCAAATTTCCAGGGCACAGCTACCATGACCAGGGAAACCTCCAAAAGTCCAGCCTACATGGAGCTGAACGGTCTGAGCTCTGAGGACACGGCCATGTATTACTGTATGAGGGACACCCAGTGAGATAACCCAATGAGATAACTCAGTGAGAAAGCTGTCCTGGCCTCACAGAAGACAGAGTCAACGAGGGTATACAGGCTGCCAGATTTTCATTTGGGTAAACAAGGTGACAAAAAGAAAAAAAGCATGTATTCACTCAAGTTGTTTGAGACGGTCCCCAATGCATGTTCCCCAAAAGCAAAATTTAGGGATGTGGAAGAGGCACAAAGGTCCCATACTGATTTATTGATTTTCCCAGTGGGAAGATGAGCCTACGATCCAGTTGGAGCCAATGAGCTAGGTAGCAAAGCAGTTCCTATATACAAGGGTTTATTCCAAGTAAAATGTATATACATATGTTTGGTGAATCAGTGGATTGTTGCAAACAAGTTCCCTAAGCAATACAGTTGTCTTAGTTTCCTTAGAGAGCCTTAAAACAAAAAAGAAAAGTAAGGTATGTGTTTTGTAGGGTGTGGAGAAAAAGCATTTTGAACTGAAGGCTATTATCATGTATTTAAAAAACTCAAGGGGATATCCCATGTCACTGGAACATTGGCTGTTCAATATAAAATTGTGGTTTTTAGATGAATCGAGTATTTTAAGGAAGGTCTGCAAGATCTCAAAGATGAATTAAAAGTGGAGAGGTCACATCAGAAGTTTGTGGAGACTGGTGCGACTTGCTTTATTTTTATTTATTTCCTTATTATTGCCCAGGGTTTATATTGTGTTATTTCTGGGTGGGCATTAGGTTATCATGGTGGCTAAGGATTAATCCTTGTAAGAAACCTGAAAATTGCATTGGTGAGAAAAATTTGAAGGATGATTGACTTTACATAACAACACAGAGTACATTGACATGCTTTGAGAGCAGCAAAGGTGGTCCTAAGAAATTTTATTGTAATAGATTCTGCCATGTTGGTTGAGGCTGGAAACTGTCGAAATATCCATTATTAGGAGACTGGATAAAGAACCTCTGGTACATACACACAGTGGAATACCATGGTTTTTTGAAAAACAGGGATGGAATTAGGAAACACCACATGATGTGAAGGGGCTTGGAAACCATTATGCTGAGTGCAGTTAGTTGATCACAAAGGGACAAATATACTATGTGTCCACTACTGTACAATAAACACCAAGATGAAGGAAGGCTTTTACCCTCAGTCTGTTTAATATTCTGATCTGGTCTCCCACGCAACTAGATAGAAGCCTGCCAAGTGCTCATAGGACATAAATCTCCTCCTTTATATGTACTTATTAAAAACCTCTCTGACCGAAGACACTTCATCTCAGCTGGGGTCAGATTTCCAAGGAGGGCCTAGAAGACCATTTAGTTCCTGCCAGACAACATGTGCTAAGGTCACCCAGAATCAGTAGACACATCTACAACACTGGATTGAGACTATGCTTGTGTAGTCTTGGTATCCAATCACAGTGGCCACCAAGTCAAGGGAGCAGAAAACATTATTGGCTAAACGTGTGTTAGAAACATCTGCGACTTAAATGGTCTTGAATATAAATTACATGACTTTGGCTATGGAGGATTCTCTTCCCAAGAGTCTTCTGGCGTTGGATCCTCCGCTCATTTGGTTAACTTTGCAGCGGTTCTCAACCTGTGGGTTACAACTTCTTTTTGGGGTTGAACGACCATTTCATAGGGTCGCTTAAGACCATCGGAATACACATTATGATTTACATTACTATTCATAACAATAGCAAAATTACAGTTATGATGTGGCAACGAAATAATTTTATGTTTGGGAGTCACCACAACATGAGGAACTGTATTAAAGGATCGTTGTATTGGGATGGTTGAGAACCACTGCTTTACAGGAACACATCGAGCAGCGGGAATTGCTTTAAATAGAAAGTACTATGGAACAAAAGATCCTGTTTCAGGCGATTCTGTTCCAGCAGCAGTACATCGCGCTATAACAGCTTGGGGGAAAGACCATGAAAACGATGCATTTAAAATTAGAGCAACACAGTTTTCATCAGGGCCTGTCTTTGTGATCAGTGATAGCTATGACATTTGTAATGCATGTGAGAAAATATGGGGTGAATATTTGAGACATGCAATAGTATCAAGAAGTACAGAAGTGCCACTAATAATCAGACTTGACTCTGGAAATCCTTTGACACTGTATTGAAGCTTTGGGATATTTTAGGTAAGAAAATCCCTGTTATAGAGAATTCAAAGGGTTACAAGGTTACAAGTTACTGCTACCTTATCTTAGGGTTACTTAAGAGAATGGAGTAGATATTAATATGTTGTAAGCAAATTGTAAAATGAGTGAAAGGAAAAAGGAGGCATTTTGAAAATAGTTCCTCTGTTTATGGTGGAACTTTGCTACAGAAGTCAACAAGAAATGTCTTAAATTTTTCCTTCAAGTGTAGTCATGTGGTAACTTGTATAACAAATGGTCTTGAAAGATCCAGATCCTAATCCTAACAAAAGATCAAAATGGACTATTACATAGGACACTGGCAGGGATTTATTTTAAAAACATTTTATTAGAGGCTCTTACAGATATTATTACAATGCATAGTTCTATTGGATCAAGCATAATTGTACAACTGCTGCCATCATCATTTTCAATACCTTTTATTTTCTTCTCGAACTCCTTGATATCAGCTCCCACATCTCCCCTCCCTGCCCTACTCTGGAACCCACGAAACCCTCAATATATTATATGCTTTAACTTCCACCATCCCATGCATCCTATCTCCTGAAATTCTGATGTTTGTTCCCTTTGGGTGAGGTTATACAGTCATCATTGCTATTAGGGATATACACCTTTCCCCCCAACCATCTTCCCGAAAACTCAGAGAATCATTACTTCCCTTACTGTTTCTGAGCAGCTTATCTATCTTGAATTTCATGCATCGAAAGATCTTTATTGTAACAATGTACATACGAGGTCTAGCAAGGAAGTCTGTTGCACCTGAGGAAGGAAAAGGTCTTTGAAGAATGTGTCATGATCTTCCTCATACTGTCTTCAAGAACGGGGAAGTGACAAAAAGCTATTCATCTGAGGAAGTAAGAAAAAAAATGCAAACCTGAATATTGTACTGGAAGCAACATTTCATTAGACTTTGTGTGTGTATGTGTGTATACATCTGTGTATGTGTGAATATATACATACAACTCTGTGTGCAATACCTAGGTAATATTTATCACATAGACATGTAGGGTTTCTTTTTTTTATTAAAAAACATTTTATTAGGGGCTCATACAACTCTTATCACAATCCATACATATATATACATCAATTGTATAAAACACATCTGTACATTCTTTGCCCTAATCATTTTCTTTCTTTTTTTTAATCTTTTTTTTTATTTTAACAATTTATTAAGGGCTCATACAATTCTTATCACAGTTCATACATATACATACATCAATTGTATAAAGCACATCTGTACAGTCCCTGCCCTAATCATTTTTTTCTCCTCTTTTCTTTTTTTACATTTTATTAGAGACCCATACAACTCTTATCACCATCCATACATATACATACATCAATTGTCTAAAGCACATCCATACATTCCCTGCCCCAATCATTCTCAAAGCATTTGCTCTCCACTTAAGCCCCTTGCATCAGGTCCTCTTTTTTTCCCCTCCCTCCCCTTTCCCCCCTCCCTCATGTGCCCTTGGTAATTTATACCTCGTTATTTTGTCATATCTTGCCCTATCCGGAGTCTCCCTTCCCCCCTTCTCTGCTGTCCCTCTCCCAGGGAAGAGGTCACATGTGGATCCTTGTAATCAGTTCCCCCCTTCCAACCCACTCACCCTCCACTCTCCCAGCATCGCCCCTCACACCCTTGGTCCTGAAGGTGTCATCCACCCTGGATTCCCTGTACCTCCAGCCCTCATATGTACCAGTGTACAGCCTCTGCCCTATCCAGTCCTGCAAGGCAGAATTCGGATCATGGTAGTTGGGGGGAGGAAGCAACCAGGATCTGGGGGAAAGCTGTGTTCTTCATCGGTACTACCTCGCACCCTAATTAACCCATCTCCTCTCCTAAACCCCTCTATGAGGGGATCTCCATTGGCCGACACTTGGGCCTTGGGTCTCCACTCTGCACTTCCCCCTTCATTTAATATGGTATATATATACATATACACATATATACACACACTTATATCGTTTTTTTTTTTTGCATGATGCCTTATACCTGGTCCCTTGGCACCGCGTGATTGCACTGGCCGGTGTGCTTCTTCCATGTGGGCTTTTTTGCTTCTGAGCTAGATGGCCGCTTGTTCACCTTCAAGCCTTTAAGACCCCAGACACTATCTCTTTTGATAGCCGGGCACCATCAGCTTTCTTCACCACATTTGCTTATGCACCCATTTGTCTTCAGCGATCCTATCATGGAGGTGTGCAGTCAATGATATGATTTTTTTGTTCTTTGATTCCTGGTAACTGATCCCTTTGGGACCACTCGATCACACAGGCTGGTGTGTTCTTCCATGTGGACTTTGTTGTTTCTGAGCTAGATGGCTGCTTGTTTATCTTCAAGCCTTTAAGACCCCAGTCACTATCTCTTTTGATAGCCGGGCACCATCAGCTTTCTTCACATTTACTTGTTCACCCACTTTGGCTCCAGCCATTGTGTCGGGAGAGTGAGCATCATAGAGTTCCAATTTAATAAAAGAAGGTATTCATGCATTGAGGGAGTGCTTGAGTAGAGGCCCAAGGTCCTTCCGCCACCCCAACACTTGACCTATAAATATAGACACATAGATCCACCTCCCCATCTTCCTATACACATCTGCATGTACATGTCTCTGTCTAGACCTCCATGAATGCCCTCTGACTCCCAGCTCCCCCCTCCATCTCCCCCGACCTTCCTCCTGCCCCACTACCATGCTTCATTGCCACCTAGGCTAGAGTACACCCCTTCTCTAAGCAACCTTACCCTTGATCATTTCCCACCATGCCCACCACTCCCCCTTCTCTACCATTTGGGGTCCCGTGTTTTTCCCTTGTCCCTGGGTTTGCCAACACCACTTCCTTACCCCCCCTACCCCCCCACCCCAAGTCCCCCCGGAATTTTCGGTCCCGCTGTCCTTCCTCCAGACAGTTCATCCAGCCCGTCCCATTCAGACAGACCTGTGGAGTCACTAACATGCACGAAAACAAGACAGAGGAAAACAAAGCAACAGTATACAACCAGACAACAAAACAACAAAAACAAACCACTGACAAAGAACAGAACAAAACAGTTCACAAGAGAAAAGCTTGTAGTTAGTTCAGGGATCGTCTGCTGGCCCTTAGGAGTGTTTTCCAGTCCAGTCTGTTGGGGCACCACGCCCTGGCCCCAAAGTCCACTTTCAGCATTCCCTGGGGACCTTGCCACTCCATTCCCTTGCTGTTCCGCTGCACTCCCCAAGTGATTTGCCTCGGTGTGCTGGGATCAGGTCAGGTGCAATTCCCACACTGTGTCTCCGGTGCTATCCCCTGTATCGCCCTTAGTCACTGAGGGTCATCATGGCTCATAGTAGGGCCAGCCATGTTGTTCTCTCTGTGGACTGGCTGCTCTACTCAGGAACATCATCCTCACGGCCTGGTGGGCCAGGCTGTGCTCCACTCTCTCCTCCTGCCCCTTCATCTGCTCCCGTGTGCTCTGATCAGATATGTCCATCTCCCGGAGCTGCAGAGTCAATGTCGTCCTTTGGAACACATTCTTTTCGGGGAAGGGCAGGAATCCACTTAATTTATGGTGCTGGGGCCAGCCTCCCAGACCTCTCCACTGGTTCCCTCCTCCACGCCGGGATATTGCATTCACACCTTGCGACACTGGGTTGAAGTCTGGTCCCACTTTCCCTGTGGAGATATAAACAACAAATGTTTTTAAAAAAATTTTATTAGGAGCTTATACGACTCATCACAATCCATACACATACATACATCAATTGTATAATGCACATCTGTACATTCCTTGCCCTAATCACTTTCAAAGCATTTGCTCTCCACTTAAACCCTTTGCATCAGGTCCTCTTTTTACCCCTCCCTCCCTACTACTCCCTCCCTCATGAACCCTTGATAATTCTTAAATTATTATTTTGTCATATCTTGCCCTATCCGGTGTCTCCCTTCACTCCCTTTTATGTTGTCCATCCCCCAGGGAGGAGGTCAAATGTAGATACTTGTAATCGGTTCCCCTTTTCCAACCCACTCACCCTCTACTCTCCCAGTATCACCCCTGACACCCCTGGTCCTGAAGGTATCATCCACCCTGGGTTCCCTGTGCCTCCAGGTCCTATCTGCACCAGTGTACATCCTCTACCCTATCCAGACTTGCAAGGTACAATTCGGATCATGGTAGTTTGAGCGTGTGTCAGGGCGGTGGGGGGGAGGAAGCATCCAGGATCTGGGGGAAAGCTGTATTCTTCATCGGTGCTACATTGCACCCTAACTGACTCATCTCCTCCCCTAGACCCCTCTGCTAGGGAATCTCCAGTAGATGACAAATGGGCATTTAGTCTCCACTCTGCACTTCCCCCTTTATTCACTATGGTAAGATTTTTTTTAATGATGCCTTATACTTGATCCCTTTGACACCCCGTGATCACACAGGCTGGTGTGTTTCTTCCATGTGGGCTTTGTTGCTTCTGAGCTAGATGGCTGCTTGTTCACCTTCAAGCCTTTAAGACCCCAGCCATTGTCTCTTTTGATAGCCGGGCACCATCAGCTTTCTTCGTCACATTTGCTTATGCACCCGTTTGTCCTCGGCTATCATATCATGGCAGTGTGCAGCCAATTATATGCTTTTTTGTTCTTTGATGCCTGATAACTAATCCCTTCGGGACCACGTGCTCACACAGGTTGGTGTGTTTTTCCATGTGGGCTTTGTTGCTTCTGAGCTAGATGGCCGCTTATTTATCTTCAAGCCTTTAAGACCCCAGACACTATCTCTTTTGATAGCCGGGCACCATCAGCTTTCTTCACCACATTTACTTGTTCACCGCATTGGCTTCAGCAGTTGTGTCAGGAGGGTGAGCATCATAGAATGCCAATTTAATAAAAGAAAGTATTCATTCATTCAGGGAGTGCTTGAGTAAAGGCCCAAGGTCCTTCTGCCACCTTAATTCTAAACCTATAAATATAGACACATAGATCTATTTCCCCATCCTCATATGTATATTTGCATGTACATGTCTTTGTCTAGACCTCTATAAATGCCCTTTGCCTCCTAGCTCTTTCCTCTATTTCCCTTGACTTTCCTCCTTCCCCACTATCATGCTCCGTCCCCACCTCGGTTACAGCTACACCTCTTCTTTATGTAACCTTACCCTTGATCATTCCCTACCAAGCCTGCCACTCGTCCCTCACCACTAATTTGGATCTCATGTTGTTCCCTTGTCCCTGGGTTAGTTAATACAACTTCCTTACCCCCCACCTCCCCCTATTCCAAGTCCCCACGAAACTGTTGATCCCATTGTTTTTCCTCCAGATAGTTCTTCCAGCCTGTCTTATTTAGATAGACCTGTGGAAATAATAACATGCACAAAAACAAGACAGAGGAAAACAAAGCAACAGTATACAACCAGACAACAACAACAAACCACTGACAAAGAACAAAAAAAAAACACATCAAGAAAGAAAAGCTTGTAGTTAGTTCAAGGATCGTTTGTTGGCCTTTAGGAATATTTTTCAGTCCAGTCTGTTGGGGCACGAAGCCCTGGTCCCAAAGTCCACTTTCAACATTCCCAGGGGCCTTGCCGCTCCATTCCATTGCTGTTCCACTGCACGCCCCCACTGCTTTGCCTTTGTGTGGTGGGATCAGTTCCGGTGCAATTCGCACACTGTGTCTCCAGTTCTGTCCCCTGTAGCACCATTGGTCACTGAGGGGCATCATGCCTCCTAGTGGGGCCAGCCATGTTGTCCTCTCTGTGAACTGACTGCTGTAATCAGGAACATCATCCTCACGGCCTGGTGGGCCAGGCTGTACTCCACTCTCTCCTCCTCCCTCTTCATCTGCTCCCGCGTGTGTGCTCTGATCAGATATGTTCCTCTCCTGGAGCTGCAGAATCAATGTCGTCCTTTGAAACAAATTTTTCTCGGGGGATGGGCAGGAATTCACTTAATTTTTGGTGCTGGGGCCAGCCTCCCAGACCTTTCCACTGGTTCCCTACTCCACGCCGGAATGTTGCAATCACACCTTGCGGCACTGGGTTAAAGTCTGGTCCCTCTTTCCCTGTGGAAATATAAATAATAGCCTCCCCTTGGGTTTAGTGCCCCATGCCCCCGCTCCCCATTTCTTCCTTATATTCTTCCTTTTATTTTCCTTTCCCCACCTCCTCCCCACTTGTCTATCATGCGCATCCCTGGTTTTGATCTGGTCTATGCCATACTACACAGTCCTCACCCCAAAAATGTTTGTATACAGTAGCTTTTTCCCTATGTCCCTTTTGCATTTTTTTAAAAATACTTACCTCGGCGGGCTCATGTTGTACTTGTCCTTTTGTGCCTGACTTACTTCGCTTAGCATGATTTCCTCCAGTTCTTCCCATGCCGCTATGTGCCTCATAGGTTCATCACTACTTTTTAGTGATGCGTAGTACTCCATTGTATGTATATAACACAGTTTTTTAATCCAGTCATCTGTTGATGGAAATTTGGATTGCTTCCAGCTACTTGCAATTGTGAACTGTGTCACAGTGAACATTGGAGCACAGATGTCTGGCCTTGGTTTGTTTCTTACCTCTTCTGGGTATATGCCCAGTAGGGGGATTGCTTGGTCATATGGTAACTCTATTTCCATCTGTTTAGCTATCGCCAGATTGATTTCCATAGTGGCTGTACGTACTTAGAGGCCCACCAGCAGTGGATGAGAGTTCCTGTCTCCCCACAGGCCCTCCAACACTTGTTGCTTTCTGATTTTTTGAATTGGGCTACATTTGAGGGTGTCAGGTGGTACCTCATTATTGTTTTAATTTGCATTTCTCTTATGGCTAAAGATCGGGAACATTTTCTTTTTTGGAGGGGGGGAACATTTTCTCATAAGTTTGTTGGCCATTCGGATTTCTGATCCTGTGAAACTTCTATTCAAGTCCTTTGCCCACCTCTCAAGTGGGCTATTGGTTTTTTTCTTTTTGGAAGCTATCAGAGTATTGTAGATTTTAGTAATAAGGCCTTTGTCTGATGTGTCATTGCTAAAGATGTTTTCCTAGTCTGTGGTGAATTCTTTCGATGTACACAAGTGTTTTATCTTTAGTATATCCCATTTGTCAATTTGTGCCTCCTCTGTGTTTGTGTCCTTCCCTATTTCTGATAGCATGTGTATTCCCTGTGCCAATGTTCTCAAGTTGGTCCCAATTCCCTCATTGATGGCCCTAATAGTTTGGGGTTTAACTACAAGGTCTGTGATCCACTTTGAGTTTATTCTTGTGCCTGGAGTGAGATAAGGGCCTTGCTTCATTTTTCTGTAGGTAAATATCAATTTTTTCCAGCACCACTTTTTAAAGAGGGCATCTGCTTCCCATTTGATTTTTTGGGGGCCCTTATGACTTTATTTCTGGGTTTTCAGTTCTTTTCCATTAGTCTGAGTATCTGTCATTGTACCAATACCATGCAGTTTTGAGAACTGTGGCTGTATAGTATGTGCCAAAGCCAGGTAAAGCAAGCCCTCCCACGGTGTCCTTCTTCTTCAGGAGTTCTCTGCTAATTCTGGGCTTCTTCCCTCTCCATATGAAGTTTAATTCTGGGCTTCTACCCTCTCCATATGAAGTTGGTAATCAGTTTTTCCATTTCTTTGAAGAAAGATGAGAGTAATTGTATCGGGATGGCATTAAACGTATATAGTGCTTTTGGCAGAACTGACATCTTAACTATATTAAGTCTTCCAATCCAAGAGCATGGGATATTCTTCCATTTGTTGAGGTCGCTCTTGGTTTCTTGTAATAGTGTTCTATAGTTTTCCCTGTATAGATCTTTTATTTTTTCAGTCAGGTATATCCCAAGATATTACTATTTATTTTGGCTATTGTGAAGGGTACCATCTTTTTTATTGCTTCTTCTGTGGTCTTATCTAATGTGTATAACAGTCCGATGGACTTCTGTTTGTTGATCTTGTATCACACCACTCTGCCAAACTCCTCTATAGCTTCCAGTACTCCCCTTGTGGAACTTTTGAGATTTTCCATATATAAAATCATATCATCTGCAAATAACGATAATTTCACCTCTTCCTTCCCCAGACGAATACCTTTGATGTCTCTTCTTTGCCTTATGCTGTTAGCTAAAACCTCCACCACGATATTAAATAGGAGTGGGGAAGAGGGCATCCTTATCTGGTCCCCTTTTTTCAGTGGGATTGTGTTAGTCTTTTCTCCTTTGACTACCACGTTGGCTGTTGGTTTTTCATCTATAGCTTGTATTGTCTTTAGAAACTTTCCTTCTATTCCTATCTTTGCAAGTGTCTTAAAAAGGAATTGGTGGTTGATGTTGTTGAATGCTTTTTCTGAGTCTATTGGTATTATCATATGGTTATAGTTTTTCATGTCAATGTGATTAATACTACTAATGGCCTTTTGTATGTTGAACCATCCCTGCATCCCTGGTATGAATCCCACTTGGTCATGTGAAGTATTTGTTTTATATACTTTTTGTATTCTGTTGGCTAGTATTTTGTTAAGGATTTTTGGATCCTTACTAGCTTCATTGAAGGAGTTTGCCGTCATTTTCTATGTTCTCGAAAAGTTTGTGTAGGATTGGTGTTAATTCTTCCCTAAATGCTTTGTAGAATTATCCACTGTAGCCATCTGGTCCAGGTGATTTTTTAGTTGATAATCCCTTGATAACCTTTTCTATTTCTTCTACTGCTATGGGTCTGTTGAGATTCTTGATTTTCACCAAGGATAGTCTAGGGAGGGATTGTTTTTCCAGGAATTTGTCCATGTCTTCCAAATTGTTGAATTCATTGGAGTACAATCCTTCATAGTACTGTGTAACTATCCTTTTGATTTCATTAGGGTCTGTTGTAATGACCCCTCTTTTATCCCTTATTCTTTCTATTGAGATTTGTTCCTTCCTTTCTTTGGTTAGGTTTGCCAATGGTCTATCAATCCGGTTTATCCTTTCAAAGAACCAATTTTTAGCGATATTAATTTTTTCCATAGTTTTCTTATTTTCCCTCTCCTGGATTTCAGCCCTGATTTTTTTTATAATTTCTTTTCTTTTGCTATTAGTAGGATTGTCCTGCTGACTCTGCTCTAGTTTTTGTAAATTTTGTGTGAGCATATCAATCATGAGTCTCTCTTCCTTTCTCAGGTGTGCATGTATTGCTATGAAACTTCCTCTGATGACTTCCATTGCTGTGTCCCATAAGTTTTGGTACGTCGTGTGCTCATTTTCATTGGTTTCTAGAAATTTCCTGATTTCATCTCTGATCTGCACCAGAACGTACTCCTTTTGCAGTAGAGTTATTCATCCTCCAATTATTTGCTCTTATTTTCTTTGTCTTCCTTTTGTTGATTCCCAGTCTTATGGCACAGATAGAGAGGTCTGTATTATTTGAATGTGCTTAATTTTTTCCCTCATTTTAAAAATTTTATTTTATTTTTATTTATTTATTTTTTTTTACAAACCCTTGTATCGAGGGCTGACTTTCAATAGATCGCAGCGGGGGCACGCACGCGAATGTGCTTAAATTTATGTAGATTTGCCTTATGTCCCAGCATATGGTCTATCTTCGAATATGTGCCATGGGGACTTGAAAAGAATATGAAATGTTTTGTATTTGGATGGAAAGCTCTGTACATATCTATCAGGTAAAATTGTCTAATTGTGGTGTTTAGCTCTCTAGTCTCCTTGTTGAGTTTCTTTCCCTGTGGTCTATCTTGCTCAGTGAGTGGTGTGTTGAAGTCACCCACTACAATTGTCGAGTCTGTGATTTCTTTCCTAATCTTTTGGAGTGTTTGGTTGACGTATTCAGCTGTTCTCTCATTCGGGGAATATATGTTTACAATGCTTAGTGGTTCATTGTCTACAATTCCCTTGAGCATTATATAGTGCCCCTCCTTATCTCTTTTTATGGTTTGCACTTTGAGGTCAATTTTATCCGAGATTAGGATTGCAACCCTTGCTTTTTGTGTATTGCTGTTTGCTTGGTAGGTCCTTCTCCAGCCTTTGATTCTCAGCCTATTTTTGTCTGTAGCCTTGAGATGTGTCTCCTGTAGGCAGCAGATTGATGGCCTGTGTGTTCTAAGCCAGTCTGCTAGTCTCAGTCTTTTAATGCCAGAGTTCAGGCCATTGATATTCAGGGTTATTATCTCCATCTGCGGACTCTGTGATGTCATCTTATACCATTGTGTTGGGAGTTTTCCTATTTTCCTTTCTTGTTAGCATGTGTTTTGTGTGTGTATCATTTTTGACTTCTTTCCCTCCTTAAGCCATTGCTATCTTGGGGTCTGTTTTCACTTTGTTGCCCTCTGGGTGAGGTTGTTCTATGTGACGGTCTCTATTGATGCTTGGTGAGTGTTGTGCTTCTGCCCATACTTAGGCAGCAAGGATCTTTTGTAAGGCTGCATTTGTTTTAACGTATTTTTTTTAGTTTTTCCTTGTCTGGGAAGACTTTTACTTTTCCATCGATCTTGATCGATAATTTGGCTGGGTAGAGTATTTTTGCATTTGCGTTGTTTTTCTTCAATTTTTGGAATATTTTACTCCACCCCCTCTTTCTTTTTTTCATAGTTTCTGCTGATAGGTCTGAGCATATTCTTATCTGGGAACCTTTATATGTGATTGCTTGTTTTTCCCTAGCTGTTCTCATGATTTTCTCCTTTCCCTCAAAGTTGGATAGTTTAACTATTATGTGCCTTGGTGACTTCTTGGGGCTCAATCTTGCTGGTGTTCTTTCAGCCTCCTGAATGATTGCCTGGTTTTCATTCATTAGGCTGGGGAAGTTTTCCTCCAAGAATTCTCTCACTATTGTTGCAGATGACTTCTTTTTTGTGTCTTCCTCCAGTATGCCAATAATTCTAATGTTGTTCTGCTTCATAGAACCAGACATAGCTCTTAGGTTTTCTTCAGTTTCTCTGATGGTATTATTAGATTTTTGTTCAAGTTTATAAATGTCTGCTTGGCTGTCCTCCAAGTCACTGATGTGATTCTCTGATTCCTCCAATCGATTCTCAAGGACCGTGATTCTGCTACTGTTTTTCCCTTTGGTGTATGGCTTTTATCTCCTCTATTGTTTCATCCTTTTTCTGTATTGTTTCCCTCATATCCTGTATGACTCCAAGCAGAATTCTGAGAATTTCTTTGTATGGCAGCTCAATGTCTGTTTCTTCCATATATGTTGTTATGTTCAGTACATCTTCTACCTTTGCCTTTTGTTTCTCCTGCTTTTTCATTGAGGTCGTTGGGGCTGATGGCTGTTTGTGTTGACTTGTTTTAGAGGGACCAGGTGCCATTTTCCAGGCTCTCTCATCATAGAATGCCTTTTTAATAGAGGGAAGTATTTTTGCATTGAGTAAGTTCTTGAGTGGAGGTCCAATTTCCTTCTGCTACCTTAATTCTTAACCTATAAATATATGTGCATAGATCTATTTCCCTATCCTAATATATAAATATATTTACATATGTACACATCTTTATCTAGACCGCTATAAATGCCCTTTGCCTCCAACTCTTTCTTCAATTTCCTTTGACTTTCCTCCTGTCTCACTATCATGCTCAGTCCCCACCAGGGTTTCAGCAATTCTTCTTGATTACATTATCCTTGATCATGACCTACTAGGCCTCCCACACCTTCCTAACCACTGATTTGGATCACTTGTTGTTCCCTTTTCCCTAGGTTTGTTGACACCACTACCTTTCCCCGACCTCCCCTTCTCCCATGTCCCCCCGGAAATCAGTCCTGTTGTTTTCTCCTCCAGATTGTTCATCCAGCCTATCTTATTTAGACAAACCTGTGGAGAAAATAACATGTACAAAAACAAGACAGAGCTAAACCAAGCAACAATGTACAACAAAACAACAACAAACCAAAGACAACAAAACACAACAAGAAAGAAAAGCTTGGGCAAAGAATGTATGTATGGATTGTTATAAGTGTTGTATGAGCCCCTAATAAAACGATTTTTAAAAAACAAAAAAATTAGGAGCATTTTCCATTCCAGTCAGTTGGGGCACCAGGCCCAGGCCCGTCTGCATTATTTCTCACTGAACTACATGCCACACCCCTCTTCTGGTTCCAGAAGAGATCAGGCAAGATTTTCCATGATAGTATTGCTCAAACTCAAGTGAGCTCACCCAAACATGTTTAGTAACAAACAAGGCACAGTCCACATGGTCTTCATAAAGGTAAACATCACCTGTTCCCCATCATGACCCCATGAGTAGAAGAATATGGCATTGGTATTACAGGAAAACTTACAAGCACATTCCAATATGCAGATGACTCAACCTTACATGCTGAAAATCAGGAAGACTTAAAGCATGTGCTTATGAAGATCAAGTATTGTAGGCTTCAGTATGGATTACCATTCACCATAAAGAAAACTTAAATCCCCACAACTAATCAATTGGTAACAACAGGATAAATGGAGAGAAGACTTAAGTAGTCAAGAATTTTGACTTACTTTGATCCATATTCAATGCCCATGCAAGCAATGGTCAAGAACTCAAAAGATTAGTTCCAATAGGGAGATCTGCTGCACACTCCCTCTTTAGAGTATTTAAAAGCAGAGATGTTACTTTGAAGAATAAGGCACAAATGGCCCAAACCTTGGTATTTTCAGTTGTCTCATACGCAAGTGAATGTTGGACATTGAATAAGGAAGACCGAAGAAGAACTGAGACATTTGAATTGTGTAAGATGAAGTCTCACCATCATTGCCTTTAAGGAGCTCTCTGCCTGTACTTCACTGCTCTTGGAATGACCCTGTCATAAGTCATGCAACTTCATATATATGACAATATAGGTAGAGGACCTGTGTTAGAAGAAACCAGTCTCTAACAACCAGAAGGTCAATAGGCCCAACTGTGTGGTTATAGTATATAAAGATCATTGTAAATTCTTAGGGGATAGGAAAGATTTGGAGAGAGAGTACAATAAAGGAGTCAGACACATTTTATGGTAGCAGCCCCTCTTGATGGTCCACGTGGAACTGGGAGATGAGAAGAGAGTATCTTTACTATCTTGGGATATTTACAGGTAGCCATAATACATCCATATTCCCTAGTACATATGTCACAAGGTGGATGGAAGCTACAGTAAGGTCCCTGAGCTCACAAGTGAGGAAAGCTAATACCTGCATCGGGGGAAGGTATGACTGGGGCTCGGTGACAAGGTGGAAGAGATAGTAACAGGATGTGTCCTGCTGAAGGGAGATAAAAATCAACTATGGGCTCACTTTAAGACAACATAGCTGTTAGGGGAGAATCTGTGGGAAAGACATTTAAGCAGGATAATGTACTTGGACTTTATATCTAACTTAACCAAAGAGGTGGCTTTCCTACTGCGGAATAGTAGCTTTATAGATTCCCAACATGCAAATAATTCCTTCCCTCTGCTGATGAAATCCAGCCCAGCCCCAAACTTACTGCTCTGGGAGAGGCACCCCAGCTCCAGAATCCCAGGAGGTCTCCATTAAGTGATTAGAAAAGAACACAGCCAAAAACCATGGAGTCTGTGCTGAGCTAGGTTTTCCCTGTGGAATTTTAACAGGTCATTTTGTGGACAGCAAGTATGTGTGAGTGGGCACGAGTAGCTGTGTGTGATGGTTTTCCTGAACAGAGCGGTTCTGTGTTTTCAGGTGTCCAGTGTAAGGTGCAACTGTTGGAGTCTGGGGAAGACTTGAGGCAGCCTGTGAGGTGTCTAAGACTCTCCTATGAAGCCTCTAGATTGACCTTCAGTAGGTATAGCATGGATTGAATCCAACAGGCTCCAGGGAAGAGCCCAGGTTGTTATCAAACAGTAGTGGGGATGGTAGTACTTACATGTACTACACAAACTCCATAAAGGGTTGATTCACCACCTCCTAGTGACAACTCCAGGAACACACAGTTTCTTCAGGTGGACAGCCTAAAAACCGAGGACACATCATGTATTATTGTTCAAGAGACATAGTGAAGGGAAGTCAGGATGAGTCCATACACAAACCTCCCCTGCAGAAAGGAGATTGAGCTCCAGGGGTCCTAAGGACCCCAAAAGCACCATAATCCAGGGCCAGGTGGAGATGGCATTTCAGGACTAATTTCTTGTTGTATTTGGGAATACTTGTCAGTCCCTATTTCCCGCAGGAAAAGGATAGGTCTCAGTTTTATTTTTTCAGTATTACTCTCCAAAACTCTCCTGATAATATGACGGTTTATAATTTCGTTAGTTTTATTTGTTTCCTTTAGTAGTTGTGAGTATTTATAAAAGAGTGGGAAGAGAGAGATAACACACCTTTTATTCTTAGTCTCAAATTGCATCCACAGAGATCACCAGGTAACTGATCACAGATTCCTATCCTGTGCCTCTTTGCTACTGGAGTATACATTTCCTCTTCTGTTTAGGGACGACCTTGGGCAGCACGAGTTGCCCAGGACCCACTGACTATGGGGACCCAGTCCTGTGCAGGCACAGACAGGGAGAATTTCCTGTTGGAATTAGGGTTTCTTCTCATAACTCACAGCATCCCCAGGCACAGTTTTTCTTTTTCTCTAAATTTTCTCCTCATTGTAGGCTTGCAAGTAGGAACTAATATTATCTGTTTGCAGTACAAATATCAAAAGTGACTCTCATCCTTCATTGTTATCTACGTGATCCAGTTTCTTTCTTGAAAAATAGTTTTAAACAAACAAAGAAAAATAGATTATCATGCGAATTCTCAACCTATTCTCAAATATATTGAGTTCCTACTAAGTTCTTTCGGATCATCAACCACGAATATTTCCATCCTAAACACATCTCATAGATATGAGAAAATGAAGATTAAGAGTGGGGGATGAAAGAGGGAGAACTCCAAGAGTCAAGCCGTCATTATTTTTAAAATAATTTTTAATTGTTATTCTTATAAAACTGTGTAAACTCAATATTTTAATGTCTGGGTTGCAAAGACCCCATTGTTATTGAATCTATTCCAAACCACAGCAGCCCTATAGAACGGAATAAAACATCCCTTTAGGGCCCCATTATTTAATGCTGGAAATATAATGAAGTTAGGATAATTATATATTTTCATTTCATGTAACTTAAAGTGGTAGATACATGATTTCCTGTCAACTTCTTAAATAGTTTATAGGGGTGAAGTCTAGCCTGTCAATCAGGTTGCAGCTTGATGACCTCATTTGAAGATGCAACAGGAGATAAGTAGCTCACTAGAGGCCTGATACACTCTCTGCTTCCACTCTCTGCTTCATCTTTCTGCGGACAAGCCACATGGAGATACACTGATGGAGTCAGAGCTCTGGAGCTCGAGAAGCCACTGGGAGATCCACGCCAGTGCTGAGATGCTTCCACCACCACTGGATCCACAAGACTTTCCACCCACTTGCTTGTGATGTGCTGCATGTGTCGGAAGAAGAACTTGTGGACTGGTATCGGACATATGGACTAATATAGGACTTAAGGACATGATCTGGACAAGGCTGGGGTGTTTTCTTAAGATACAATTACTCTTTGCTGTATGAGTGTCTCTTTATTTGTTTCTCTAGTCCACCTAGACTAACACATTTAGTTAGAAATTCTCTTTAGCAGTGACCCTGAGATGAACCCCTTTATCTTGTCTCACAGGGAATCCTGTGATAGTGCCCAGGCACAAATTCTTGCTGGTAGTGTATGGACCTCTCCCAAGGTTTCACTCGTGTGGTTCCATTTTTAAAAATTCAAGGCTATCCTGGCATCTCTCATTCCTGAAGCATTTAACCTCTCTCTCCCCACTTCCCCAAGATGTGTTTCACAGTATATTATTACCCCAAAGTCAACATCCCCCTGTTCTCCGAATGTTCCCTTTTGTACTTTACCCCAATTTCACATGTCTCACAAAGTTAGGCAAAGATTAACACTCTTCTTAGCTTCTCTAAAGACCTTGCCGGAAGCAATGCTAACCCTTCAACACCCTCCACACCCCCACTTTCCCACTGTCCTGCTAGCAAACCAGCTGTGATTTTGTTCTTATAAGCCCCACCTTAATATTGTTCGGGTCTTCGGGGAATTTTTGAGAGAGACACAAGTCCTTCCAATGGTCCTGGGTATAATAAGGACTCCCAATTTGGACATCTGTGGCATTATAGTGGTTATTAATTTCTCCCAATATGCAATATTTTGGAGGCCCAGTGAGGAAATCCTGTGATGCTTGGAATAGTCTCAGCCGGAAAGCTGTCCCGGGCAAGGAGAATGCCAGGAGCCGCCCAGGAGATGCTCACCCCAAATCTTTAGTTGGCGTCTACTTGGTTCACCTCCGATGTAAAGACCTGTTTTCTCTGTTTTGGGATTCGTCCATCAGGATTGGGGATGGGAATAGGGTAATGGGGACCATCTGCAGTCTTAACTCTCTGAGGTATACTCTTTAATAAGAGTTCCCTTGAAGAGTCTGGCTGTTATGATGTTGTTTTCATGTTTTCCAATGGTCCCACCATGATTGTCCTGCCTCCTTCCTTGTCCCATTGTTGTTTTCCCTTGTATTGTTCTTAGACCTTGTATTGGCAGTGGCTGCCCTGGTGGAGTGGACTCCTCTCCAGAACCTCCTGCTGGCTCTCCTTTATGTTATGAGTCACATTGTCTTGGGTCCCATAGTGCTTGATCACATGGGTGCTAGTCCTCTGAACCACTTGATTGCTCTGACTCAGGGCCTTTGATAAACAGTAAGGGTAGTGTGGCACCTAGTGCTGCCCCAAGGAGACAGCCCCCAGGGCAGTTTACCCTATACTTCCTGAGGAGTCTGACCTTCTCCTACCTTATGTTGAACCCTTGTAAGGAGGGATCACCCCATGGACTCCTTTGGAATCAAAAGACCAGGCTTTGTCTCCTCTACACACCCATAGTGGGCCCTCTCACAATGTCTCAATTCTTTCCCCGCAAGAGGCACAGCCCGGGACAGGGGACCCAAAAGATCGATCCTTTTTTTGTTTATATCCTTCTTTTTAATCAGCAAATTATACCATAGGAAAAACCATCATCTGCCATTTTCAGATAAACCACAGGCCCTAATTAGTGTCTTAGAGTCTCTGTTCCAACCCTGCTGTCCACTTGGGATGATGAATATCAATTACTAATTGTCTTCTTTACAGCAGAAGAATGAAGTCACATTTGTCAGGAATCTCAGAATGAAATTATAGGCCCCAATGGGGGTGGGGGTGAGGGTGGGACCATAGCGAAAAATCAGGACCAACTGGAGGATGTATTTCCACAGAATAGAGCCAGATGGGACCCAAATACCACAGAGGGCACCCATGCTCTGGACACTTGACACCGGTATCTGCTAGCAGGGTTGAATGAGCCACTAGATACCCTACAGTTTTGTCTAAAGTTAGAAATGTTTTTTCAGTGTCTGCAGGAAACCCTGGCTGCCCTTTTAGAATGGCTCTGGGAGGTTTATGGTACTTACACTCTTATAGACCCCGAGGGCCCTGAATATAACAGAAGTATAACATTGGCCTTTGTTACTCCATCTGCACCAGCTATCAAGAGAAGACTCCAAAAGTTAGATGGGTTTAAAAGAATGATTTTTCCAAGCTTTTAGAAGTAGCCCAAGTTGGACAGTGTAACACATGACAAAATAATAATAATAATAATTCATTAATTATGAAGGGTTCATGAGGTAGGGGGGAGTGGAGAGGGAGGGGGAACATGAGCATCGAATATTAAGGGCTCAAGTAGATTGCAAATGCTTTGAGAATGATGATGGCAACAAATGTACATATGCGCTTGACACAATGGATGTATGTATGGATTGTGATAAGAATTGTACGAGCCCCCAATAAAATGATTTAAAAGGAAAAAAAAGAAGTAGCCCAAAAGGCATTTGTCAACAGAGATGACCCAAAGAGTAAAGTCCGAATAAAGGCAGTTGTAGCAGCCTAACCAGAGGGACAAGCCTATCATGGTTGACACCCCATCACAGGAGAAATGTTTATGCCCATGGGCAAAAACCATGTGCCTATCATAAAAATGAAGGACATTGGAGAAATGAAAGCCCTCAGAAAACAAAGAAAGTCCCCACCCATCCATCCTGTGCTGTACTTAGCTTAGAAGAAGACTGGTGTGGTCAGGGACTCTTCTAAACTTAGGCCCCAGAAGCCCAGCTTCACCTTACAGGTGAGGGAAAAGCTGTCAGGTTTTAGCCAACAATGGAGCTACATACTCAATTTTAACAAAAACAATGTTCAACGACAAGATTACCATCCAAGGGACTGCAAGAAAAACTTCTTCCTGCACCTGGACTACAAATAGGTCAGTCAACCTGGGGAACAACACAGTCACTCTCCCCTTCATAAAACGTTCTGACTGTCCCTAGCCCCTCTTCAGGGGAGACAGCATCCAAAAACTCCATGACATAATATCCCTTGAAGGGCCACACCTCAAAATGTCCCTGCCTGTGGCCCTTGCATGCATCTTACTAACCTGTCCCCTGTCAGAAGAATATCTATTACAGGAAAGCTTGCAGCAGCCAGAGACTGCCCCTGCCAGTGAGGAAATGTTGAACTTGCATCATCTCCAAGCAGCCTATTTAATTGTTTAGGCAGAAACAAATCCATCCTGATTAGCCAAGCACCACCTACCCAATGGTGTGCAACTAATTGTCCAGATACAGACCTAAAAAACCTCTGCATGGAAGACACTGTTCAAACAATCTGACCAGACCTCACTGTTGTACCCTTGAATGTGCCAGATAAGGTATTGTACCCCTACTGTGAAGCAGTTTTGTCCTCACTGGAACCAGGTATGCAGGTCATTTAGTCTCAGTCTTTCCCTCACAGGAGCTCCACTCAAACACCTGACATAGTTGCCCTAATAAGGGCACCAGTATGGGCTAAAAAAAAAAGGACAGTGTGTTAGGCAGGGTTCTTTAGAGAAACAAAACCAGGACACATATGAATATATATATATATATATATATATATATATATATATATATATATATATATATATATATATATCACAAAGACTATAACAGCTAATTAGCCCTCACAGCAGTACAGAAGGCTCACATAAACTCACTTCCTTGGAACAGTTAATATACTAAAAGTCCTTCAGCTCACAAGAGCTGCTGGGTCCAAGGTCAGCTGAGTCTTCCCTCAAACAATGCAGGCAGAATCCTCCCATAGGCGGCAAACAGCAGGGTAGGCACCAACAGTCAGCAGCCGAGGAGTGTAGCAAAACAGGCCCAGATGGGATATTGAACTCAAGCAAGACGACAAGATCCACCAGCCTCAAACTCAAGCAGTGTACACAATAGCAGTGTGTCAAAGCAGATCTCAAATCTCTAGCAACATGATCCATGGGTTGGCTGTCCCTCAAATACTATAGCTTACAAGTTGAGGCAGAGAACTAGCTAAAGCAGATACACACTGGTCAGATCACCAGAGAGCAAGAGAAAGAGGAGTGGGCCTTGCCGAACCATTTTTCTCTTTCCCCTCCAATCAAACTGCAACCCAATTAATCCAACATGTTGGGGTTTGGTTGTGGTTTTTTTTGGCACAATAAACCTACCTATCACAATCTACCACTTGTCAACTGGGCACCTGTATGCAATTCTTTAGTCATATATAGTTGCCAGACATTAATAGACTTACAGCTAACATCATATATGTATCATACATATTGAGATTGTTAAGGTTGTTTGTGCCAACCTGGCCAATAAACACATATGGAATTAATTGAAGGGTGTAGAGATAAATGGCTCAGTGAGCCTTGCCTTTTCAGTTCTTGGATCTCTTGCTTTCTGATTGTCGGACCAGGGTGCAGCTACCTTAGCCAGTTCCCTGCTTCAGCTGGTAAGGTTCACTTCCTGCAAGACATCCCTGAGGAGAAGCCACATGGACCTACCCCGATGCAGCCCTGGGTGTTGGAGCAGTCATGCAGAGACCCCTATTAGTGCTGAGATGCTTACATGTTCACTGATTTCAGCTTTCCTCCTGCAGTCAGCGTCATTGCATGTGTTTTATGAGATTGAGGAAGACTTTGTAGATTGGTGTCGGACATGTGGTCTAATGTTGGACTTACAGTTTTGGACAGCACTGGGTTGGGATGTTTTCTTAATATACACTTACCCTTTATTTAAAGCTCTCTTATACATATGAGTTTCTGTGGATTTGTTTCTCTAGTTTATCCACTTGCACACATATAAATGAAAACACACCGAGCCCTCTGTACTGCTGTGTGGACTAATTAGTTGTTATATTCCTTAGTGCTGTATAAATCTATCTATATATATGGATTTTATATGTATATATAAAATCTTACGTGTCCTGGCTTTGTTTCTCTAGAGAATCCTGCCTAACACAGTTGGTATCAGGTGCGGTTGTGGAGAAACAAAATCATAAATATGAGTTTCTCAAATTGGTTCTCCAGCCTGACTAGGCGTAATAACACTGATATTGCTGTCTCGACCCCTAAAGGCATGGATAAGTCTGCCACTATCATTAGAGAGGGCAGGGCTAACCTATGGTGTGAAGTTGAAAAGCTAATAACAATAGCAGCACCAATAGATGAAGTGCTGATGAGAAGAGAGGCTCTGGGTTATTGTATGTTTGATATTTTCCAGCAGTTTTGTCAGGATGGGAAGTATAGACAAGAGTGGGTTGGCTGGTCTGACGTTTATAGAGGTGTGTGGAACCTGAGCCTATGGTATGACATATCCCGAGGGGACAGGGGTTGTTTAGAATTGGTGATGGGTCCATTGTCTAAAGGCAAGGCAAACAATGGGCACCCTGTTAAGGACAAGTGAGGCAGTCCACATTGAATTGACCCTGCCCAACCAGATGAAAAGGCGATACTTAAGCCTATAAACTGGTGCATATTGCTGCTTACTGTATAGGCGGCCTGTCCTGGTTTAACTTTGCTTATGGATGTGGATGTCACAGGTTCCCATTGGAATGAAGATGCTTCACATCAAAGAATATGGTTGTCTCCTCAGAGCACTGGGTTGATGTAAGTGGACAGCATATATTGGATACCCAAAACAGGAGATAAAGGCTTACAAACTTTCAAAGGTGGGGTAATATATTTATAGGATGATAGGATTGAGGTGTGTTACTTAACTGCAATTGTTAGGTATATGTCAGGGGAAACCAGCCCCTAACACATCATTACAGGTCCGGTAGGAACAATTGTACAGTGATAGTAAGCAAAGATCATAGTAAAGTTATAGAGAGCATGAGCGATAGAAGTAAAGAAATAAATGTAGTCAGACATGATTCATGGTGGTATGCTCACCTCAGCCCCGCTTGGTGGTCTACGTGGAGGGAGAGAACCCTCTTTAATGCTAGTGCAAGCTTTTAAAATTCTCCTGGGACATGCAAGCCCCCTAATTACAGGTCAGTGCAAACATCACAGAAATGGGTTGTGCTATAGGTAATACAGTAATGAGAGGGGGTGGTCTAGGGACATACATGCAAAAGTAAGAGGAGGGATTGGGGGTATACATGTGATGAGATGGGCGGATAAATTAACTTTGGATGTCACAGAGTCAGTTTGGCCAGTTCCCGGACTCAACTGATAGAGATCATTATTCGTAGGTTGAGAACGCATGGTCGCTTGGTCGCAGGCCTCAGGGAGGAATTGTTTATTGTTCCCAGTAGCAGGGAGTGAGGTCTGCCATATAGTCTGGTGACTAACTGCCCTCAGGGAGGATGTCTGTAAGCGTCTGACCTCCCCCCACAGGCATAGAATTTTGTTGTGTTCACTTATATAATATTATGTTTAAAGGAGGCTTTGGCACATATTGAGTTGTATACTTTTTAGTTTCATCCTGTCAGGTACAGATATGAGATTATAGTTTTGTTAAGAATTATGTGTGGCTAAAGAGTTGTGTAAAAGTGTCAAGTTGAGAAGGTTGGTCTGTGGTAGTTACATAATCTGGTGTCAGTTTACAAAGGGGTGGAATCTAGCCTGTCAATCAGGTCGCAGGTTGATGAACTTATTCAGAGATGACACAGAGATAAATAGCTCATGGAGGCCAGATACAGACAGACTCTCTGCCTTCTGTTTTTGATGACAAGACACATGGAGCTACTCTAGAGCCCTAGATCTAGAGGAGCCACGTGGAGACTGATGCCAGATCTGAAATGCTTACACTGCCATTGACTTCACTAAACTTTCCACCCAATGGCCTGTGATCTTCCTGCATTTGGCATCATTGCATGTATTTCATGGGTCTGAAGAGGAATTTATAGACTGGTCTCAGATTTATAGGCTAAAATTGGACCTAGGACTTGATCTGGATTGGGCTGGGATGTTTTCTCAATATTTAATTTCTCTAGTATATGAAACTCTTTCTTACACACATCTGTAAATATGTTTCTCAATTCTACCTAGTCTAACACAAACAGTAAAATTGTTTAAAATGTAATCCTCCTAACTAAGAGCCATCTGGCTACCAAATGTATTGGCCTCAGTGCATTGCAAAGGGCCCCAAACAGGTAATTTCCCTGGACCCACGGGAATCCAAGCTGCTGACAAAGAGGCCCAGGGAACAGTGTCCAAACCAGTGGGTCTCCTATGGCCATGGTGACTCTCCCATCTCCAGTGCTTCCTCCCTCACCATTTTACACCCAGAAAGTTTTGACTTTGCAGAACATTCAAAAACCAAAAAGGAGTCCACAGGTGCTCAATGCTCACTGACCGATGGACGGATCCTGGTCCCAGAGGCTTTAGGCCACTCCTTGTTAAGAGACTTGTACCAGTCCACTCATGGAGGTCAGACTAAGTTAGCTGAGATGCTATTAAGTCCCATACCTGAAATAAATTGTTTCTCAATAACTTCCCAGGTGCATAACTTGTGCTAAGTCAGTGGTTCTCAACCTGTGGGTTGCAACTCCTTTCACAGGGTCTCCTAAGACCATCAGAAAACACGTATTTCTGATAGTCTTAGGAACAGAGACACTGCTCCTCTATCCCTCTTCAGGCGGATCCACCCACATGCAGATATGCCCACATACGCGTACCCAGCATGAAGACATCATCGCTCCAACCCCATCACATACAGCCCATACAAATACATGAGTATGTGACAGGGTTGGCACCATATGTACTATGCAAACCAGTCACATGCATAGAAAGCAGTTACTTTGTAGAGAGCAGCGACTGGGCAGAAAGCAGCTGCTGTGTTGAAAGCATCTACTCCGGTAAAAGCAACTGTGTTGAAAGGAACAGCATTGGAGGTAAAACACTTCATGAATTATAAATACTGGATAATGTGAAATCATGTTCTGTGAAACCATCAACTACTGCAAAAAAATATATATATCTGTACCGTGGGAACTTAATCTAGATGCTTATTAGTCTTTTGATATTCCGCTGTGGTGATGTGAATACTGCCCTCTTGTGGTAGTAACATGTATGTAAAAATAACATAAAATGGTAAATCATAGGAAACTTTAATGAACTATATTGAATGAACTATGCCACATTTCATCATTTGTATTACTAAAGCTATTATGCATTATTTTTGTTAGCACATCATTACATCACAATGGATCATGTAAGGAAGAATGTTAAGAAAAGAAAATATAGTGAGGATTCTTTACAGTATTGTTTGACCTCAATCATTACTGCAGGAATTGAGAAACTACAATGTGTTATTTGTTGTGAAGTTCTTTCAGCTGAGTCTATGAAGCCGAACAAACTAAACTGTCATTTTGATAGCAAGCATCTGAGCTTTGCCAGCAAGGATACCGACTATTTTAGAAGCAAAGCTGATGGACTCAATAAAGCCAGACTTGACACTGGTGGCAAGTACCACAAACAAAACGTGGCAGCCATTGAAGCTTCACATGTGGTGGCACTCAGAATCTCCAGAGCTATGAAACCTCACACCATTGCTGAGGTTTTACCATTGCCAGCAGCCAAAGACATTGTTTGCGTTATAATAGGAGATAAATTTGTTAAGAAATTGAGTGAAATTTCCTTATTTAACGACACTGTCTGCAGAAGGGTAGATGATATGTCTGCTGAAATTCTTTTTTTTTTAATCTCTTGCCTAGTGGCAAATAGATCTTTTTTTTAACAATTTATTGGGGCTCATACAATTCTTATCACAGTTCATACATATACATACATCAATTGTATAAAGCACATCTGTACAGTCTTTGCCCTAATCATTTTTTTCTCCTCTTTTCTTTTTTTACATTTTATTAGGGACTCATACAAATCTTATCACCATCCATACATATACATACATCAATTGTATAAAGCACATCCATACATTCCCTGCCCCAATCATTCTCAAGGCATTTGCTCTCCACTTAAGCCCCTTGCATCAGGTCCTCTTTTTTTTTCCCTCCCTCCCCTTTCCCCCCTCCCTCATGTGCCCTTGGTAATTTATACATCGTTATTTTGTCATATCTTGCCCTATCCGGAGTCTCCCTTCCCCCCTTCTCTGCTGTCCCTCTCCCAGGGAAGAGGTCACATGTGGATCCTTGTAATCAGTTCCCCCTTTCCAACCCACTCACCCTCCACTCTCCCAGCATCGTCCCTCACACCCTTGGTCCTGAAGGTATCATCCACCCTGGATTCCCTGTACCTCCAGCCGTCATATGTACCAGTGTACTGCCTCTGTCCTATCCAGCCCTGCAAGGTAGAATTCGGATCATGGTAGTTGGGGGGAGGAAGCATCCAGGATCTGGGGGAAAGCTGTGTTCTTCATCGGTACTACATCACACCCTAATTAACCCATCTCTTCTCCTAAACCCCTCTATGAGGGGATCTCCAGTGGCCGACACTTGGGCCTTGGGTCTCCACTCTGCACTTCCCCCTTCATTTAATATGGTATATATATACATATATACATATACACATATATACACATACATACACACACTTATATCTTTTTTTTTGCATGATGCCTATACCTGGTCCCTTGGCACATCATGATCGCACTGGCCAGTGTGCTTCTTCCATGTGGGCTTATTTGCTTCTGAGCTAGATGGCCGCTTGTTCACCTTCAAGCCTTTAAGACACCAGACACTATCTCTTTTGATAGGCAGGCACCATGTCTGCTGAAATTCTTGTTCAGGTAACCCAGGAAATTAAATCTGCCCCACTTCCATTGTTAAGCAACCAGCTTGATGAGTCTCAGACCTTGAAAACTGTTCAGTTACTGGTTTACGTGAGGTGTATGAATGATGGTGACTTTAAAGATGAGTTTCTTTTCTGGAAACCACTTGAAACAGCAATTACTGCATGTGATGTATTTGACACAGTTGGTTCATTTCTTAAAGAGCATAAGATCTTTTGGGAAAATGTTTGCGGTGTTTGTACAGATGGTGTTCCAGCTATGCTATGATGTCGATATGGATTTCAACGTTTGGTACGGAATGAGTCACCAAAAGTCATCAGAACTCACTGTATGACTCATCGCCAAATATTAGCAATGCTGCCACAAGAGTTACAAGTAGTAATGAAAAGCATCATAAGTTCTATCAATTTTGTAAAGACGAGTACTTTAAACATTTGACTGTCTTTGCAACTGTGCAATGAGTTGGATGCGCCAAATAATTCTCTCCTATTTCACACTGAATTGAGATGGTCATAGAGAGGAAAAGTTTTAAAACCTGTTTTTGAGCTTTGTAATGAACTCAAAACATTTTTTAATCAGAAAGCAAGACTGGAGTTTGTAAAAGTTCTCAGCGATAAAAGTTTACAGTGGAGAATAGCTTATTAAGTTAACATCTTTACCATCTTGAATGAGTTGAATTGATCACTGCAAGGACCAAATGCAACATGCCTCGATTTATCTGAAGAGATCAAATCATTCCAAATGAAACTTCAGTTTTGGGGAAAACAATTCAGATGAAAATAAAACTTACATGTTGCCTGTCTTATCTGCTTTCTTTGAAGAACTTGACATTGAACCAGACAAAAGGATTATGATGATAATTTCTGTGAAAGAACTCTTGCACGGCTTGCAGACGAAATTTCATCGTACTTTCCAAATCTACCTGACACCCCATCTGCACTTGCCCGAAGCCCATTCACAGTCAAAGTTGAAGATGTTTCTGAGACTGCACAAGAGAGTTCATTGACCCTATTAACAGCAATGCAGCGAGAACTGATATAATGCCAGTTACAAAGTTCTGCATCAAGTGTTCGCAGTCAGATCCTGTTCTGTCTGAGACTGTGTTGCACCTTCTTCTTCCATTTCCAACAACATCTCTTTGTGAAACAGGGTTTTCCAGCTTGTTGGTTATCAAGGTTAAATTTAGAAGTAGACTTGCTGTGGAAGTTGATCTTTGTTGTGCTCTTGCAAAAACTGCTCTGAGAATTTCTGATCTGGTGAGAAAGAAGCTATCTCAACCTTGGCACTGACGTTGGCTTTTTGTGCATACTATTGCAAAATGTAGCAATGTAGTTTACTGTTGTTATATTAAGACTGTCACCCATGGTACACCATGCTTCAAGACAAAATTTCATTTATTTGTAATTATAAATATTTCACAATAAGATACTTAAATATTGTTCTGTGATTAATTACTATCCCTTAATTATGTTCAATTTATAACAATGAAAATACATCCTGCATATCAGACATTTACATTATGATAACAGTAGCAAAATTAGTTATGAAGTAACAATGAAAAAATTTTATGCTTCGGTGTCACCAGAACATGAGAAACCGTATTGAAAGGTCACAGCATTAGGAAGGTTGAGAACCACTGTGCTAAGTGAATGCAAAATTCCAGTCAGCAGGACCCCCTGAAATCCAGATGTGAGGGCATACACCTGGAGAACATTGGGAATTACATGTTACTGGATTAAAACCCCCAGCTTCAGGATACACATATCTATTAGTATTTGTAGACAGCTTTTCAGGATGGGTTAAGGCTTTCCCCACTTATTCTGTTATTAAAATATTGTTGCATGAAGTCAACCCTGTTTTGGCTTGTGTCTGAGTCTGAGGTCAGAAAATGGGCAAACATTTACAGCCCAGGTATTTAAACTTGTATCTTAGAGGCACTCAGAATTGTTTGGAAACTCTCTGAGCCTTAGACCCCAGAGCTTGGGAAAGTCAAGAGAATGAGTAGGACCGTAAGTGAGGTCCTTACCAAGTTCAATCTGGAAACCCATGGAAATTGGACAAATCTTTTCCCTACCCCCTCTCCATAAGCATGTTGATCCCCCTATAAGCAGGGATTCACCCCATACGAAATAATGTTTAAAAGACCCCCTCCATTGCTCCCCAAACTTGAGGAAACTCAATATGCACAAATACTTACAACCTGCTTAAGTCTTTATGGGCCCAAAAATGACTCAGCAGCAACTCCACAGGTCCCTGTGAAATACTGCTCTGCCATCCCCAGCAGATTTCGCCTGTCCACCAGCACACCCTTTTCATCCAGGAGACACCTTTCTGGTAATGTGGTTGACTTCTTTAGGAGTTAGTCCTCAGGGGAAAGGAACTTATACCATCATCCTCACCACCTTCATGGCGGTTAAGCTCAACGGGCTCTCTGCCAGGATTCCCCACGCCCGGAGCTCAACCACAGAAGATACCTCAAAGCTAAGTCTGTTGTGTTTCCTAATATTTACTTCCTATTTTTCTGCAATTGCCACAAGGCCCAAGCCCACTTTCTACCTTGGACTAGCCTCTCCCTTAGTGCCTCAGGTAAAAACCTTTGCTTTTGCTACGTGTGAAGCCCCCTTGACCATCAGAGATCTACAGGGTCAGTATGGTGCTTCATCTCTCAGGACCAGACATCCAAATTCTCCTACTCAACTTATTGTAATTTTACCACAATAGTCACTTACAAATGCTTTACCATGCCCCTTACTACAGCTGGTTTGCCTGCTCCTTTGGATTAGTCACTTGTATCTCCTCTTATCAGTTTAACCTGTTTGGGCTGCCTGAGTTATGTACCCTAGTGAATATCTTATCCTAAATCTCAGTGTCTTAGGAAGAGCAAAGTATGAGACTTCTAGCTTCTCCTGGATTCCCTTTTAAAAGGTGAAAATGAGTTCCTTCAGTAATCCCATGACTAGGATGGTTTGGAGTAGCTGGCTCAGATTCTACAGGAATAGAAGACTTTATTTAAAATGACCTAAATTTCAGAGAACTATCACACAGCGTTAGTATAGTTATCCGTCTGTTAGAAAATTCCATAACCCAACTTTCACAGCAAGTAGAATCATTGGAAGAGGGGGCTCCCAAACTGTATGGGGTTAAACCTCCTGTTCCTTAAAGAGGAGGGGCTTTCCGCTGATGTAGGGGGGAAATGCTGTTTTTATTTTAATAAATCATTTCATTGCGGGCTCTTACAGCTCTTATAACAATCCATATATCAATTACATCAAGCACATTTGTACATATGTTGTCAACCTCATTTCCAAAATATTTTCTACTTGAGCCCTTGGTATTAGCTTCTCCTTTTACCCATCCTCCCTCACCATCCTACCCTTGTGAACACTTGGCAATTTATAATTATTTTTATATTTTACACCATCTGCTGTCTCACTTCAGCCATGTCCACGGTGTGCCTTCATGCATGTTTTTGTGGTTCAGCCTCCTGTGGGCGGGGGGTGTTATACGTTGATCATTGCAATCAGTTTCCACATCCTCCTTCCACCTTCCTCCTACCCTAATGGTATCATTACTCTCTTTAATGTTCCTGATGCCTTTATCTGTCCTGGATTCTGTGTGTCCAGAGCTCTTATCTGTACCAGTGTACACGCTCTGGTCTAGCTAGTTTTGTAAGGCAGAACTGGGGTCATGATAGTGTGGGGAAGGAAGCGTTAAAAAACTAGAGGAATGTTGTGTGTTTTGTCCACTATACTGCACCCTGGCTAGCTCGCCCCTTCCTAGTGACCCTTCTGTGAGGGGTTGTCCAATAGTCTGCAGATGGGCTTTGAGTCTCCACTCTGATGCCCCTCGTTCACATCAAAATGGTTGTTTTGGGTCTTCTGATATCTGATCTTGTGAACACAGGGGTTGGTTTACTTCTTCCATGTGGGCTTTGTTGCTTCCATGCTAGATGGCCGCTTGTTTAACTTCAAGCCTTTAAGACCCCAGAAGCTATACCTTGTAAGAGCTATGCACCATCAGCTTTTTTCACATTAGCTATGCATCCATTTTGTATTCAGTGATCAGGTTGGGAAGGTGAGCATCACAGAATGCCAGGTTATTAGAACAATGTGTTCTTCAAGGAGGACTTTAATAGATGGCCAATGTCTGTCTACTACCTTCATATGTAACCTACATATATGTACATAGACCCACATTCCTAACATTATATATTAATATATTTACATATGTACATGCCTATATTTATACCTCTACAAATACCTTTTGCCTCCTAGTTCTTTCCTCTAATTCTTTTTGCTTTCCCTTGACCCACTATCATGCTCAGCCTCCACTTAGCTCTCCAGACTTCCTCTCAGCTACATTGCACTTGATCGAACCCCACCAGCCATTTTATGCCCTCCTCACAATCAGTTTATCATTTTATGCCCTCCTCACAATCTTGTTCACTTGCCCCTGGGTTTGTTGCCCCCCAACCACCACATCACTTCCCCCCACCTCATCCTCTTTCTCCCACCTACTCCTCTCTCCTAACCCCGACAACCATTCATCCTCTTGTTTTCTCCTAGGTCTAGTTTATCCTGATTATCTTATACAGATACACATGAAAATTTTCAAGAATGCTATTTTTATGCAACCAAGACTGGTGCCATAAAGACAAGCCTAGACTTAGTCCAGAAAAATGTAGAAAATCAGCAAGAATTAAAGGCAGGCAAACCCTATCCAGGGATAAATATCGCAGCCAACTAAATAGCAGGGGCAAAGAAAGAGGGGGACAAAAGACATGGGTAGAGGGGGAAGAGAGCACTAACCTACTGAAGGGGAGGGTATTGTTTATATCTCCACAGGAGAGGGAAAGGGACCAGGCTTCAATCTGATGCACCAAGATGTGAATACAACATACCAGCATATACCGGGGAACCAATAGTGAGGTCTGTGGGACCAGCCCAATCCCAACTAGGTGGACTCCCCTTTCAGAAGAATGCACTTCAGAGGACAGCACTGGAGCAACAGCTTGGGGAGAGGAGTATGTCTGATGAGAGCACACGGGAGAAACAAAGAGGGATGGAGAAGGAGGGGAACACATCCTGCCCCACCAGGCCCCAAGGATGATATTCCTGCTTAGAGCAGACAATGCAAAGAGAGGACCATAGGGCTGGCCCCACAATGGGACATGACATCCCACACTAAACCAAAGCGCTATAGGGAACAACACTGGAGACACAGTGCAGTAATTGTGTCTCCATCACAGTGAGGCAAACCACTAAGAGCATGGAACAGAGCAGCAAGGGAAACAAATGGATGAAATCCCCAGGGAATACCAAAAATAGGTTTTGGAGACAGTGTGGCACCCTATCAGACTTGACTGGAAAACACTTGTAGAGACCTTGCACTATTTATAAGCTTTTCCAAATTTGTCAGTGGCTTTCTTTTTGTTGTTGTTATTTTGTTTTGTTGTTGTTATTATTGTTGTGTTGGTCTTCCTTTGTTGCTTTGTTTAGCTTTGCCTGGGTTTTGCACTTATCAGTGTATCTGCATGTCTATCTAGATAAGATAGGCAGGATACACAATTCGGAGCCGAAAAGAATGGGACCAATGGTTCTGGAGGAGATACGGGAGAAGGGGAAGTGGGAGAAAGGTAAGGGGGGGGGAACCACCCCAAGGACAAGGGAACAATAAGTTAACTAAAATCAATGGAGAGAAGGGTGCAGGATGCCTAGTGGGGCTTGATCAAAGGCATTGTAGCAGCAACGAATTACTAAACTGGAAAGAAAGCTGAACATGATGGTGGGACAAGAGGACAGTAAAAGCAAATAGAGCAGTGCTTCTCAACCTTCCAAATGCTGCAACCCTTTAATACAGTTCCTCATGTTGTGGTGACCCCCCAACCAGAAAATTATTTTGTTGTTACTTCATAATTGTAATTTTGCTACTGTTATGAATCAGGCAATCCCTGTGAAAAAGGTTGTTTGACTCCCAAAGGGGTCGCAACCCACAGGTTGAATGAGAACCAGAAGGCAAAGGACATTTACAAAAGTCTCAATACAGGCATGTACACTTGTAAATATATTTATATATAACAAGAGAGGAATACATCTCTATACTCACATCGACATGTTAAGAATTAAGGTAGGAGATGGACACTGGGCCTCTCTCAAGTACTCCCTCAAGGCAAGAATAGTTTTTTTCTAATAACCTGGCATTCCATGATGCTCATCTTCCCAACACAATCGCTGAAGACAAAGCAGGTGCGTAAGCAAATGAGGTGAAGAAAGTTGATGGTGCCCAGCTATCAAAAGATATAATGAGAGGCTTAAGTGGAGAGCAAATGTTTTGAGAATGATGAGGGCAACGAATGTACAAATGTGCTTTATACAATTTATGTATGTATTGATTGTGATAAGCGTTGTATAAGCCCCTAAAAGATTATTTTTTAAAAGTTTTTTTTAAAAAAAAGATATAATGGCTGGAATCCTAAAGGCTTGAAGATAAAGAAGGGGTCATCTAGCTGAGAAACAACAAAGGCCACATGGAAGAAGCATACCAGCTTGTGTGATCATGAAATGCTGATAGGATCAGGAATCAGGCATTAAAGACCCAGAACCAAAAATCATATCACTCTGAATGAGGGGAAGTGCAGAGTGGACACCTAAAGCTGATCTGTAGGGAACTGGACATCCGCTTAAAGAAGGGTCACAGGTAGGAGACCAACCACTCAGGGTGCAGTATAGCAAATGTGATAAAACATACATCTTTCCTCTAGTTCTTTAATGCTTCTTCCCCCCCCTTCCCCCCCCACTATCATGATCCCAATTCTACCTTACAAATCTGGCTAGAACAGTGATTATACACTGATACAGATAATAGCTGGAAACACAGGGAATCCAGGACAGATAAATCCCTCAGGACCAATAATGAGAGTAGCAATACCAGGAGGGCAAGGGAAAGGTGGGAGGAGTAAGGTGAAACTGATCACAATGATCTACATATAACCCCCTCCCCCTTCCCCTCGGGGATGGACAACAGAAAAGTGGGTGAAGGGAGACAGCCAATAGTGTAAGAGATGAAAAAACAATAATTCATAAATTATCAAGGGTTTGTGAGGGATGGTGAGTGGGGGAGGGAAGGGAAAAACGAGGAGATCATACCAATACCAAGGGCTCAAGTAGAAAGAAAATGTTTTGAAAGTGATGAGGACAACAAATGTACAAGTGTGCTTGACACAATGGATGGATGGATGATGATAAGAGTTGTACAAGCCCACAATAAATTGATATTTTTTAAATGCAGGACACAATGGTATCATAAGCTATTTTCTTGCTCACCATAGGTTACTACCCTAATAACAACCTTAATAGGTCCTTGAATTTTCTTACTACTTGCAGTGGTTAAGTTCATTCAGTCCCATATAAGCACCATTAAATTAATGGTCTTACATGCTCAGCACACCCTTGGGAAAACCCAACTGGGCTCCATGATGCCCCCATATAATCAGTGATTTGATTTGGACGTAACACCAGTGGGGAATGTAAGATCCTCTCCCAAACTTGACTTGTGTGACCCCACTTTAGAATGTTAACATGCTTCCCAGGCCTCTGTCTTGCCTAAAGTATGTAACCTCCTTCTCTACCCATGCTTTGCCCCAAGATGTACTTTGCAGTGAATTATTACTCGAATGTCAACATCGTCCTGTTCTCTGAATGTGCCCTTTGTCCCTTACCCCATAACACTTATTGTAGCCTTTGTAAACCACTTGCTAAAAGGAATGCAGAGCCCTCAACCCCTCCTGCTTGCCAAACTGAGTGTGGTTTTTCCCTTGTCCCTGGGTTTGTTAACACCCACTTCCTTTCCCTAGGCTACCTCTTTCCCATAGACACGCAGAGATAGTAATAAGGACAAAAACAAGATAGGAAATCAAGACAACAAAACAACCAAAAAACCCAACAACAACAAAAAGAAGAGCCTATAAATAGTTCAAGGTCTGTGTTTTGTGTGTGTGTGTGTGTATTTTACTTTTAGGAGTGTTTTCTGGTCAAGTCTGATGGGGTGCCACACCCTGGCCACATAGCCTACTTTTGGTATTCCCTATGGACTTCATTGCTCTGCTCCCCTTGTTGTTCATTTATTGCATGCCCTAGTGTTTCACCTCGGTGTGATGGGATCAGATCGGGTATATTTCCTGCACTGTGTCTCCAGTGTTGTCCCGCATAGCGCTATGGGTCAGTGAGGGACATTGTGTCTCGTGATGGGGCCTGCCCTATGGTCCTCTCTGTGCATAGGCTGCTCTGATCAGGGATATCATCCTCGGGTTTTGGTGGTCTAGGATGCACTCCACTTTTTCTATCCCCCTTCGTTTGTTCCTGTTTGCTCCAATCAGACATGTCCCTCTCCCTGAGATGTATGTAGTAGCTTCAGTACTGTCCTCTGAAGTGAATTCTTCTGGTGGAGGGGGAGCTATCAACATATTTGGGATTGGGGCCAGCCCTCGGGAAAATTCTGAGAGACTTGTACCCTCCCATTGACCACCAGCTACATAAAAGATGAGCTAGAAAAAAGAAATGGCATAGTGTTTATTAATTTCTGGTGGCACACAATACAATATGTCCAAAATATGTAAGACAATATTGCCACCTTTTCCTCTAAGGAGCAATCAGGTCATATTTCTTCCAAGATAGAACTGTTTGGTGGCTACAACCCACAGTGACACTATCCACTATAGAACAACCCGATTTCAGGGCATGCATAGACTACCAAGTATAATGGAGGAGACATATTCAGCAAAGACAAGATAGACGATTTGGACTTGCTGAAATGACATCACTTATGCACATCAAAACCTTTATCAGGAGAATGAAATGAGAGCCCACAGACTGGGAAACAATTTTTACCAATGACACATTGGACAAAGGGCTAATTACAAAAAGATAATGGAGTTCTGAAACATATCAATAGGAAAATAACAGGAGCCCCTATCAAGAAATGAGGAAAAGATATGAACATTTAATTCTCTCAAAATAAAGTACAATTGATTAACAAATACATGAAAGAATGCTCATGATCATCAGCTTGCAGGGAGATGGAAATTAAAACCACAATGAGAGTACATTTTACACCCACAATGCCAGCCCACATCAAAGAAACAAAACAACAAATGCTGAAGAGGCTATGAGGGATTGGAATGAGTATATACTGCTGGTGACTTGTAAATACATACAGACACTGGAAAACGATATGGGGATACTTAAACATAACCAGAAACTGAAATCCTAGATGATCCAGCATTACTACAATAAGGCATCATAGGTTTCATATATAGGAAATATATATATATGCAACAATAACAAATTAAAAGAGACAAAGCTGAGTCAAAGAGGAATATTAAAAACTGAAATAAATTTAAAATGTGTCATAAAGGAGCTCAAATATTAAAGGGCTATATTTTACCCTAACTGCATCTGCAACAATCTACTTTCCAATGCATTCTGCATGACAGCAAGGCCATTCACATTCCTGGTGTATGGTCTGAGTATCTCTCCACTTTTTTAAAGACTAAAACTACATTAACATGGGTCAAAAGAAGGATCGAATGTAAAATCAGATTGGTCTTGATATCAATGTATATACACACACAGGATGAATCTATCAGGATTCCCCAATGTCTGTATTCATGATTTCCCACAGGATACACGCTGAAGTCACAATAAAGCAGACACTGTGTTCAGCCCTCCTGGATAATCAGTGCATCAAATTTGATCCAATGAGCTTTGCGGAACATACAATAAAACATAACTGGACACTGGAGGCACTGCCAGAGTCACTAAATGCATGCACAGTGCCACATTCACTGTATTTATATGGTTTCTAATCCTCTACGGTCACTTGACTCCTTTCTGGCTAAAGGTCGTCTCACCAGAGCTACATCAGTTAGGATTCCACTGGTGTTTACTGACACACGAGAGAAGCCACAGAAGGCATATACAAAGTCACTATATTCACAGGGCTTTCCTTCTGCAGGAGATGACTGGTGTGTGATGACACATGACTCCCTGGGGAGGGCTTCCCAACCACGTTTGAATTTAAAGCTGTTTCAGTTTTGTGGGATTCTTTATGTCAAGAAAACAGAAACACGGGTAAGTTTCCCCCACTCATTACAGCTGCATGGTAACTGTCCTACATGAAATCATTGATGAGACATGAACTCTTCATTTTTTTCAACATTTTTATTGATTTAAAATTTTACAGAAGCTCGCCTTGTGGTCTCGTGGATCTGTGTCTTGCTTCAACAGTGTTTGAACAGAACAGATCCGGGGACTCTCTGCCTCCAGTCTTCCACCACTCTCCAGTTTCCTTTCCTGGCATAACCTTCGGGACCATCTTCTTGGCCATCCCCTCTTGTTGGGACCAGTTAACACTTTTATCTTGTGTGTGGTGACCTCCAAACCGACCAGTCATGAGGTCTTGATCCATAAGAATTATACCGCAGAAGCTGAGGTCAGCGTCAACCGTCTGGTCAACCTGTGTCTGCGGGCCTCTGGGCTTCTTTTTCAACCACGATGATGTGGCCTTGGAGGGCGTGGGGCACTTTTTCCGCGAGCTGGCGAAGGAGAAGCACGAGGAGGCTGAGCGTCTCTTGAAGCTGCAGAACCAGCGTGGCAGCTGTGCCCTCTTCCAGGTTGTGCAGAAGCAATCCCAAGATGAGTGGGGTAGGACCTGGACGCCATGGAAGCTGCGTCGGCCCTTGAGAAGACCCTCAACCAGGCCCTTCTGGACCTGCATGCATGGGGTCCACTCACACTGACCCCCATCTCTGTGACTTTCTGGAGAACTACTTCCTGGATGAGGAAGTGAAACTCCTCAATTATATGGGAGACCACCTGACCCACCTCCCCAGGCTGGCCAGCCCCCAGGCTGGGTGGGCGAATATCTCTTGGAGAGGCTCACCCTCAAACTCGACTAGGAACTACAGCACCGAGCCATCTGCGAGGGGCCCTCTGCCTCCCCTTCGAACTTAGTCCCCTTACCTGAACCTGGCCTGCCAGCCGCAGCACCCCCACCCTGGAGCCACATCTGTCAAGCTGGTGACCAAATGGAAACAATTAAGCTTCCTTTTGCAGCAAAAAAAAAAATTCCATTCAACAATTCATACATTGATGCAGTCCCCAAGATGTACCAGTACTCTTCCCACTTCCGCCCTCCCTGTTTTTCTATTATTATTCATCCTTATTTCCTGTCCCTCCCTGCTTTCCATTTTTTATCCATAAGCAAATGCTGTCCTTTAGATTTTGTACAGTTGCACGTTTTAAGCAGTGCATCCCTCTCAGATGTTGTTCTTCCCCTCCAAGCCTGCATGTCGTCTGGCAGAAACCTGAGTCAGAGGAGTGAGCACAGTTCCAGGAGTGAAGAGTCGCTAAGGGCCAGAGTCTCGGGACTTCACCAGTCTCCCTGAGACCAGAAAGCCTGGTCTATTTTTTTAATGATCTCTTCATTTTTAAAAAGCATGTTCACAACACACTTAAGAATGTCACACAACAATAGTTTGTGAAACGGCCTATGTTAGAAAACAAAACATTGAAATGCTAAAGCTTTTTAAAACGAGTTCTCTGGAATTTCTGTCACTAATCACCAGCCACTTAACCTGTGCTTCATAATAGTAAACGTTTTAGGATTGTAATGAATATCTACCTCAAACACACTTTTCTGAAATGCAGTTAAAAACTGTATCAGAAAAATGAAAATGTGTTTAAGAAGAACATATTTAGCATTTGAAAGTATTAACATGTTTTGATTTCTTCTTCCTCTAATCTGAGTTAATAGCAACAGTAGGATTCACTATGTTGGTGTTTGTAAACCTCACCCCAACAAACTAATGAGCAAAGTAGGGAGCTTGCGGAGAGCACAGCCAGTCTCAGTACGAGAGACTATTGAAAGATCCGATCACTGAAATAAGCCGTTTAGTTTGGTACCTGAGCTGCTTTAAAGGTACTTTTCCACATTGAATTATTTACTATTTCTCATTTGCCATATTTCACTTGAAATTTAATAACTAGTTTGAATAAAATGTAAACTGAACATAGAATATGTCAAACATGGTTAAAATCTTACACCCCGTCCTTTCAAATAATCCACATTTACATTGCAGCTGTGACTTACAGTTTAACCATATTTACTAGATGCAAAATAATTGAAAATTAAAAAACTTTTTTGCGCCAGGATACTTAAGTAGTTCTTATGCATTTATCTTCTCTACAAACTTACGATGTCTCTCCTTGGGTGTTATAGTATGCAACATGTTCCATTCAATTCCATTTCATGATGCCCCAATGAAAGGTTATGTCTGTTTCCATCAGCTTTTGTGAAACCAAATTTTCATTTTTCATACCGATTATAGAGAATAATTTTTCCTTTGGAGTCACGGTCACAGTCACTGATGATATTGAGAGGCAGCGGGCATCGGGGTTATTCCTTAGGTAGTACTGGTGGACCTCTGTTGTCCCTCACAAATGAAGCAGCTTTCCTTCCATTTTTGTGAACATTATCTTTGTTCATTTTCCCTAAAGCTTCTATCTCAGCTGAGAAATCAGCTTCATTATCTGCGGAGATGTTTCAGCCTGAAACAGCATTAAAGAGCTCTCGTTCACTGAGAGCTTCCCTAACTCCTCCTTTCTGGAAAAACTGGGAGACATTCCTACAGTCCTGCAACAGGAATTCCAGGCCATGAGGATGAGTTGGTTCTACAAAGTGACTGACATCAATCAACCAGACCTTCCCAGCATGCCACAGCTTGTTATACTCACTGATGTCAAGACGGACCAGTTGACATTCATTATATAACTGCTGCATTATATCAAGAGTTTGATAGTGGACATCTTTCAATTCTTCACTACTGAGTTTACTTCTTTTAATTTAGGAACAGGAACTTTGGTCGTTGCCAATAAAAGACATAACTGAAATGTGTTTCTTGAGCAGGACAACTGTTGGATAAGTTGGACAAGTAATTCCAATGCTCTACATTCTTGAGAGATTTCTTTTTCGGCCCACGTGTGGATGATCTTACATGGATTTAGTTTATCGAAGTGGTCTTTAAACCTCTAATCATCTTTAATATATTTGTCATGATTCTTAAAGTCATTAAGGGCTGTTTTAAATACCCTGATGGTACATTCTGTAGGTACAACTTTACCATCTTCCTTTTCATCCTTTATGCTCCCTCCATATGCATGAAACACAAGATTCCTTTCCTGTACTAATACAGCCAGTGATTGCCTCCAATACTCCAGAGGTGACCATTTTATACATAGGTAAACGTGTATTAGGATTGACTGATTTTTCAGCAGTAGAATGCTCTTTTTTTTGTCATCCAAAGCCTGGTCTATTTTATGATTTGGGGATTTGTTCCACTTTGCTCTCCCACTCTACTCAGGATTCTCTTCTGTGATCCCTTTCAGAGTAATTAGCAGTGGTACCTCAGCACTATCTAGTTCTGGTCTCAGAGTCATGGAGGCTGAGGTTGATTGTGGTCCATTCTTCCTCTGGACTAATTGTTTTCATATGTCTTCTATTTTCTTGACTTATATTTTATGGTACTTTTGTGCTGTCTCGGGTGGGGTGGGGGTGGGGGTAACAAAGAGTATGGAGGTGGGGCAGGCCCTACTAGCATCTGGGTGGGCCCCCTATTGCTTGGTATAGCTGTTATCAAGAAACACAAGGTCCAGTTCTTTTGGACATTGAAAGCTTGAAGAGTATTGAGGGGCCCATGCTCCATGCGGAAGTCTACAAGTCCCTCTGCCCACACCTGTGGACCATGTCAGTAAAGTGACAAAAATTCTGAGCATGGGTAGCCACATGGTAAGTTACCATCGTCTGGCCCCACAATCGGCCCAGACCAAACCCTAGTACCTCTTCCTTTGTTGTGAAAGCTTTGTTACACTCACCCCATTGGAAGGTTTTCTTGTTATGAATATTCTCATGTTGAATGACACTTGACTTCCAAACATAAGATTTTCCACATTTAATATATGCAAACAGTTTCTTGCCTGTGTGAAATGTCTGATATGCTGTAAGGAATTGTTTCTGCCTGAAAGCTTTACCACACTCATCGCATACATAAGGTTTTTCCCCAGTATGCGTTTGCTGATGAATAGTGAAAACATTCTTCTAGGCAAAGACTTTTCCACATTCACCACATACATAGAGTTTCTCTCCAGTATGAGTTCACTGATGAGCAATGAGATCACTCTTCCAGGTAAGGCCTTTTCCACATTCACCACACGCATAGTCTTTGTCTCCAGTATGAGTTCGCTGAGGAAGAGTGAGCGTATTCTTCCAGGTAAAGGCTTTTCCACATTTACCACATGCATGGGGTTTCTTTCCTGTCTGTGATGTCTGATGTGCTGTAAGGCATCACTTCTGGCTGTAAGCTTTACCACACTCATCAGATACATGAGGTTTTCCTCCATCACGAATTCTCTGATGAACAGTGAGGTTCCTCTTCCAAACGAAGGCTTTTCCACACTCACCACAGATATGGGGTCTCTCTCCTGTATGAGTTCGCTGATGAACAGTGAGCTCATTTTTCCCATAAAGGCTTATCCACATTCACCACAGACATGGGGTTTCTCTCCTGTGTGAAATGTCTGATGTGCTGTAAGGTATTGTTTCTGACTGAATGCTTTACCACACTCATCGCATACATAAGGTTTTTCTCCAGTGTGAGTTTGCTGATGATCAATAAGATTCTTTTTCCAGATAAAGGTTTTTCCACATTCACCACAGACACAGAGTTTCTTACCTGTGTGAAATATCTGATGCATTGTAAGGCATCACTTCTGGCTGAAAGCTTTACCACACTCACCGTGTACAGAAGGCATTTCTCCAGTGTGAGTTCATAGATGAGTTTTGAGATGTGCTATGTGAATGAAGCCTTTCCCACATTCAACACATACAGAGTTTCTCACCAGCATGAGTTCACTGATGAGCAGTGAGATCACTGTTCCTGGTAAAGCCTTTCCTACATTCCCTGCATACACAGAGCAACCTTGTCACATGAATTTTCTGATGTTCCTTGAGATATGATTTACTGTGATAAGCTTTGCCACATTCCAAGCATGTATATGGATTTTGTCCTTCATGTGCTGTTCCATAATGTGCAGTGAGTTTCAATACTTTGTCGAATTCTTGCCCACACTGACGACATTTATAGTTCTTATCTAGAATAGGAATGAACTGATGCTCACAGAGGAAAAACTCCTTGATGAAGGTTTGCCCACATTTACCACCTATGAGTGGTTTCTCAATTTTTGTCAAATTCCTGATGCTGAATGCATTGTGACTTCATGATACTGGGTTTTTCACACTCAGGGAGTTTCATTTCAGTACAAAATTGCTTTTGTTCAATATCGAGAAAAGTTTTCTTATCTCCATTGAACACAACTGACTTAATTTTGCTGTTATTGTTCTGATTTAATGCCAGAATGATTAAGTCTGATTTTATAATTTTATCATGTAAGCCTAATATGTCATAATTTTCTTATAGAGGAAAATTATTTTTGTGTTGATGAAGAATATTTTCCAATAAATTAAATTTATAGCATTGTTCAGTTCTGTCCATACTTCTTTCATGTTGCGAGTGCTCAATCAAATGATCATTAACTTTGTGGATCTCTATAAAAAAACAGAACATAGAAACTCTATCATATTGATTTACAATGGATCTCTTAAAAACATGCATTGATACAAGGTAGATCTTTATTGACAAACCACTTATATAAATGTAAATAAAATACTATGCTTCATGTTTCTTGCCCAGTGGCACAAATATAATTATGTACACAATCCAACTGGTAAAAGCAGAAATCAGGTTGGATGTGAAAATAACGAATGAACAAAGATTTGGTAGTTGCTTAATAGGACCATGAAAATATACAAAGAATGAAGAAAAAAAAGAAAAAATATATACAAAGAATGTAAATACAAGCAAGACTCTGAGATGCATTGACCACAAGGGTGGTAAGGCCTGCTAATTTCAGTTGCTAGAGGTCGGATGTATTCATTCCATCAGTCTTTACTAAAAGACAACTAAGTAATAGACAAATTGGAAGTGTGAGAAATGCAGAATATTCAACTTGGGAGAACACAATTTTACAGGTATATATGAGAGATGCTATGGTACATAAACATAATCCTTATGTTTATGGAAAGACTACATTCTAGCTTACAAAACTCATCTTCCAGTGTTTTCCTGTGGTGGTGTGCATGTTGCTATGATGTCGGAAGCAATGCCACCAGTATTTTAAATACCAGCAGCATCACATGTGGTGCACAGGTCTTAGTGGAATTTCTAGAAATACAGACTGGGAGGAAGAACTGGTGATTAACTTCTAGAACATGAGCCCCTCAGGTTTATTGGCACTGAAATAACACTTTAGAAGTACTAACTACTCAAAGTACAGTTAATAGTAGTGCTGTGGATGGAGTAATGCTTTGGGGATCTTCAGTGGGTGACATGGGATGACTGAAAATGAGAAAAAAAATAGCTGCAAACATCCACTAATAATTGAAAGATGGAATGTATGAAGTACTATCAAGAAAAATTGGAAGCTGTTAAAATGAAATGTTTAGAGATTGATATTATATGTATTATTGGACTTTAAGCACTAGCTATTTTTAGGTTATCAAGTGGTGTATAAGGCTGAGATTGGCAAGTTCAAAAAAACTGTTGTCATATTCATCATCAAAAAAAGTACATTGCAAGATCTTTCCTGAAGTACAATGCTGCCAGTGATAGGTTAATTTTCATATGCTTGCAAGTGAGAACAATGACTACAACTGTTATTTAAATGTTTGTACCAACTCTTAAAGCAGACATAAACTGTGGGATCCCACCTCACAGTTAAATGGGTCCATAGAAGTAGCGTGTGAAATGAAGGAAGATAAAGCAGACAGCAAATAGAGGGTACAGGGATCTTATCTGCAATGCTGATGAGTGATCGAGGTCATTTAGCAGGGAGTTTCTATAGTAGTGAGACATGCGAAGCTTGCAAGGCCAGGATTCTGGGTGGAGAGAGGCCTTCACATTTGTGGGTTAGAGAAGAGTCCCAGTCATATTGTCCTAATTAAAATTCATTTCCATCATCCCCACAATATCCTCCCATTGTAGTGATACCTTAATGATACCTCATAAGAACACATGGCTAATCTCTAACAGCCACCAGCTTTAACTACAGGAGCAGACTCACTGTTATTGTTCTCCCTGCTCAGGGGCCAAGTTACTCCCCTCTAACTGCCCTCAGCACTGGTGTTAAGTTACTCAACCAAGGAACTCAGGGATCTCCAGGATAAAGACTCTGCCACCTTGTTATGTAGGTAGGTATCTCTGTGTTGAGGGGTGAGGGTCGGTTCGTATGCCCCAAGGTAATATACATTGGTGAAGGAATATATTCTCTCTATATATATGCAGCTCAGACCTGACATCATGGATGAGATGACTGCCTAAATACTTTTTCTCTCCCTTTTTATTTCTGCCCCTCAGTTATACAATCATTTTTTAGAACCCATCCAGAAGGCATATAAGAGACAAAGGAATAGTTGACTCCTTAATAGCAACAGATAACCTAATTGTTCTTAAAGCTAGGCCTCTTTTAGCTGAGTAGCGAAAGGCAGGCACCTATTGGAGACAGCTTTATACTAGCATCTTAATGGAAGGGAGTTGTAGAGAAAACTCTTTCTATCTGGAGATTGTGTATTATCAGGTTTATCTATATCCACTGGACTGTGGAGGATTTCATCTAGCATTAGCACTGGTCTTCCAAGCCTTGTGTTCAGGAGTATAGAGATGAGGCAGCTTACACTTTCATCCAGGTTCTATTTTCCACAATAAAGAAACTGAAGGGTGATACGATCAATGAAGACAAACGTGTGCATAAGCAAAAGTGGTGAAGAAAGCTGATGATGCCCAGCTATCAAAAGATACAGCATCTGGGGTCTTAAAGGCTTGAAGATAAACAAGTGGCCACCTAGCTCTGAAGCAACAAAACCCACATGGAAGAAACACACCAGCCTGTATGACCACGAGCTGTCGAAGGGAACAGATATCAAGCATCAAGGAACACAATATCATATCATTGAAAAGGTGGGTGAGTGCAGAGTGGAGACTCAAAGCCCAATGGTAGCTAACCAGACAACCCTTACTGAAGGTTGTGGGGAGGAGATAAACCAGGCAGGGTGCAGGGTAGCAATGATGAAACATAACTTTCCTCTAGTTTTGAAATATTCCCCCCACCCACTATCATGATCCCAATTCTACCTACAAATCTGGCTACAGCAGAGGATGTTCATTGGTACAGATAGGAATTGGAAACACAGGGAATCCAGGACAGATGACGTCTTCAGGTCCAGTGGTGAGAGTGGCGATGCCTGGAGGGTGGAGAGAATGTAGGGTAGAAAGGGGGAACTGATTACAGGAATCTACGTATAACCTCCTCTCTGGGGGAAGGACAGCAGAGAAGAAGGTGGGGGGAGATGTCAGACAGTGTAATATATGACAAAATAATAATAATTTATGAATGATGAAGGGTTCATGAGGTAGAGAGGAGTGGGGAGGGAGGGGGGAAATGAGTAGCAGATACTAAGGGCTCAAGTAGAAGGCAAATGTTTTGAGAATGATGGTGGCAACAAATGTACATATGTTCTTGATACAATGGATGTATGTATGGAATGTGATAAGAATTGTACGAGCCCCCAATAAAATGATTTAACACAAAATTGAAGGGGGGAGGGGAGCTGACATGAAGGAGTTCTAGAAGAAAGAAAATGTTTTGAAACTGATTATGGTAGCAATTGTGTAATACTGCTTGATGGAATTGAACTATGGAATGTTATGCTATATGTAAAAGCTCACAATAGAATGAATAAAAAATATATATGTATTGAAATTTTACCTAACTTTTGTAGCCTGAAATTGATCAATCATAAAATCATGTACACTGATGAATGTGAATTTTAGATAAGTATCGCTAGTTGAAAAATGTGGCCTTCGTGCTAGAAATGATACTCAAAATTAACAATATAATTTTGAAAAATTAATGATAATTACATAGCAAATTCCTTATTAAACAATAAAAATGAAAACTATACATATGGACCTTTCTGAATGGACTACACAAAAATCAGATCAACCACATCTGTGGAAAGAAATGATGGAGAAGCTCATCAGTCAAAACAAGGCCAGGGATCAACTGTAGAACAGATCATCAATTACTCAAATCCCAGTTGAAGCTGAAGAAAAGTTCAAATAAGTCGACAATAGCAAAAGTACCTTGAGGTTAGAGACAATCTAAAGAATAAACTTGAGGAATGAAACACTGATGACTAAAGACTAATGACTGAGACCAGATGAGTTGTGGGATGACAACAAGGACATCACACATATGGAAACCAAAAGGCTACTCAAAAGACAGAAAACAAAAGAGAGAACAGCACTCACTATACCAGGCATATTTGAATATCACCAAAAATTCAGTGTTGGGAAATACAGCCAAAAGAGTTCTTTAAAAGCAGCAAGGTCATCTTTCCCATTTTGAACATTTTGGGCCTAAAGAAGGCATACTGCATAGTAAGGAATATATAGTAGACACACTTTTAATGAAAGAATCAAGAATGTAAGATGTTAGAAATGTCCTGATCACTTATAAAATTATCAGAGGATCAGACAACTTTAAAGAAAATCCTACAGGTGTAATAAAATTGAAGGCACAGTCCTAAAGGATATAGTAAACTGATAAAAATTTTCTTTCTGCGAAGATGATCTTAGATATCTGAAAATAATAGAAGTCATAAACTTTTTTCACCCAAAGTAGTAAAATATAGAGAAACACGTCTATTAAGTAATTCCAACAGAGAAGGCAATTTGATCATCTGTATTTGAAAACAGAAAGAACTTATATCACCAGAACGAAGAAAACTTTAAAGGGTTAGGAGAACAAACGAGAAAATGGAAACCAAAACATTTAGAGAAACCTCAAGGGGATAAGATAAGGAAGAACAATGGAGCCCACCATGGTGAGACCTCAAGATCCAAGGTGGGGTTAGATACTACAAAGGGCCCTCCCCCCAAAAGAATTTATTTCAAAGGACAGCATTGAATCTGCAGCTCCAGGAGAGGGACATATCTGATGGGAGCACACGGGAGCAGATGAAGGGGGAGGAGGAGAGAGTGGAGCACATCCTGGCCCAGCAGCCCGTGAGGATGATTTTCCCAATTAGAGCAACTACTCCACAGAGAGGACCACATGGCCGGCCCCACTGTGAGACATGATGCCCCTCACTGACCCAAGCCCTACAGGGGACAACACTGGAGACACAGTGTGGGAATTGCACCAAATCAGATCCTGCCACACCGAGGCAAAACTCCAAGGGGGTGCAACAGAACAGCAAGGGAACGGAGTAGTGAGGTTCCCAGGGAATGCTGAAAGTGGACTTTAGGGCCAGGGCTTGGTGCCCCAAATGACTGGATTAGAAAACACTCCTAAAGGCCAACAAACAATCCTTGAACTAACTACAAACTTTTCTTTCTTGTGTTTTGTTTTGTTCGTTGTCAGTGTTTTGTTGTTGTTTTGTTGTATATTGTTGCTTGGTTTTGCTCTGCCTTGTTTTTGTGCATGTTATTTTCTCCGCAGGTGTGTCTAAATATGATAGGCTGGATGAACAATCTGGGGAGGAAAACAATGGGACCGACAGTTCAAGGGGGACATGGGAGAAGAGGATGTGGGCGGGAAAGGAAGTGGTGTTAACAAATTCAGGGACAAGGGAACAACAAGTGATCCAAATTGGTGGTGAGAAGGGAGTGGGAGGCCTGGTAGGGCATGATCAAGGGTAATGTAACCAGAGGAATTGCTGAAACCCAGTTGGGGACGGAGCATGATAGTGGGACAGGAGGAAAGTCAAAGGAAATAGAAGAAAGAGCTGGGAAGCAAAGGGCATTTAGAGAGGTCTAGATAAAGACATGTATATATGCAAATATATTTATATCTGAGGATGTGGAAATAGATCTATGTGCATATATTTATAGGTTTAGTATTAAGGTAGCAGAAGGACATTGAGTCTCTACTCAAGTACCCCCCTCGATGCAAGAATACTTCCTTCTATTAAATTGGCATTCTATGATGTGCACCTTCGTGACACAACCGCCGAAGACAAAGAGGGTAAATAAGCAAATGTGGTGAAGAAAACTGATGGTGCCCGGCTATCAAAAGATATAGCATCTTGTGGGGAGAGGAGGGTCCCCAACAAATCATCGCAGGTCTGGTAGGCACAATTGTATCATGATAATAAGTAAATATTATAGTATGAATTGGGGGAGTGTCAGCCCCCTACCACTAATCATGGGTTCAGTAAGCACAATTGTACTATTGAGTTATATATATATATATGTCATAGAGAGCAGGAGAGAGAGAAGAGAGTCAAGTAGTGGAGTCAGACACAATTCATGGTAGCATGCTCACCTCCTGGATGGCCATGATCTTTCCAGCCAGGTCCATGTGTGTGGACTGAGGCAAGGTTGGGCAGGGACCTGGCAGGATGCTCATGGCCCTGGGCAGGAGGTTGCAGGACCCGACAGTAGGTTGGAGGACCCGGCAGAAGACAGGAGGACCCCATTTATTTCTAACTAAGGGTTATATCCATTTAGCGGGGCATGATTACAGGTAACCACACATCACAGGAAGGGGCAGTACCACAGGCATACACATTATAGGAAGGGGATATAAAATGGGCATAAGCGTAACAGGAAGGGGATGAGCTAGGGCTGTACACATGATAGGAAGGGGACGAACTAGAGGTATACATGTGACAAGGGTGGACCCTAGATTCATGATGGCGGCGTAACCTTGGTCACCCTTGGGCGGGCTTGACCTCTCTGGGGTCTCTTACAAGGAAACAGACAACTACTATGCTTATCAAAAGGGAGTGGGCCCTACTTGTGGGATAAACAGTGGTGACTGCTTGTTCTAGATGGCTGATAGCTCTTAGGGAGAATAACTCCTGACTTACTTCTGATGACCTCCAAGTATATAGTCATTTGCAAGCAGCTAAGTTTGGCATATATTTGGGGGAGACAACTTGGGAGAAATCCTTCTGTTTCACACAGCATCTGGGACTTGAAGATAAACAATTGGCCATCTAGCTCAGAAGCAACAAAGCCCACATGGAAGAAGCACACAAGCCTGTGTGATCACAAGGTGCTGACAGGATCAGTTAGTACGCATCAAAGAACAAAATATCACATCATTGTGTACTCACCTCCATGATAGGATTGCTGAAGACAGTGGGTGCATAAGCAAATGTGGCAAAGAAAGCTAACGGTGCCGGCTATCAAAAGATATAATGTCTGGGATCTTAAAGGTTTGAAGGTAAACAAGTGGCCATCTAGCTCAGAAGCAACAAAGTCCACATGGAAGAAGCACACCAGCCTGTGCTATCACGAGGTGTCAAAGTGATCGGCTATCAGGCATCATCACAACAAAAAATCTTATCATAGTGAATGAGGGGGGGAGTGCGAAGTGGAGACCCAAAACCCATTTGTAGGTCACTGGACATCCTCTTGCAGAGGGTCTCAGGGAGGAGACGAGCCAGACAGGGTGCGATGTAGCAACAATGAAAAATACAACTTTCCTCTAGTTCCTGAATGCTTCCTCTTCCCCCCCCTCCCCACCCCACTATCATGATCACAATTCTACCTTGCAAGTCTGGCTAGACCAGAGGATGTATACTGGTACAGATAGGAACGGGAAACACAGGGAATGCAGGGCAGATGATCCCTTCAGGACCAGTGCTAGTACATTTCATGGTGTGTGGTAAACTGAGGGCTCCATAGAAAGTATTTAACTTTATTTCTACACTCGCTACCACACGCACAGGAAACAAGCCCTATTCAAAGAAAACTTTCCATTGTTCCGAGACAGAAATGTTTTCAAATACGTGTTATCCAGCTAACTAATGTGACCTCCGCAATAGCACTCCATTAAGAAGCAGTCTACAAGCAGCTACCATAGTAGATGAATCATTTGTGTCGACTAGACTACTTCACTATACCTGAAGGATATCTTCAGAATAGTGCAATCATGTTCTATAGCCAACCCAACATAAATGTAACAAATCACTGGGGAGGGGGTATTTGGAGGTCAACTAGCACTAGGTCAAGATAGTGACTCACCTCCTTGCTTTTTTCTTGTTACCTGGTTATGATATTACCCATTGACCATGTCTGTTAACTCTATAACGTACATGCCTTATGAAAGATCTGTAAGTGCCATTATATATACCCAGTGGAAAATACGTTCATTCTCTCAGTCCTGACATGGGAAGAGGAGCCCCTGTGTCTGCTGTCTGTCTGTCTTAAATGTTTTTCACAATCACAAAGTCATTCCAGAGGACCTGATCCAGTGTTGAAGACACTAATGCCCCAACAATAATGCACCTCCTCTTAAAATTAGAATTTTGTCTCACAGTGAAATTAGCTGAATGATCTAGAAATAGCTCACATTGATACTCACACCCACTAGATAAACACATACATGTTTATATTAACAAACAAGTTTACAGTACATTGTGAAATGGCATTAGAAGTCCTAGCAGTATCACCAGTATAAGATGCTCTGTACCTTCAGTGGTGATAGGTATCAGGCTCAATTCAGAGCTGATCCCTATGAGGGGGAGGTCAAAGATACCTCAGCTCTCCAACATTTTTTGTCAATTCTTACACAAGTCATTCTTCCCACACCACTCTTTGCCTTACTTCTGGATTTGATGATCCATTGCTATGGCCACACAAAATTCATAAACCAGAGTGGTTTATTAATGAACAAGGCAAAAGTCGGGATCAGGAACACGAACGTTTAACTCAGGACAAAGAACAGAAAGCTCCTAGGCAAACTCTTCCTTACTCAGTGCAGAACAACTTTCTAAGCTCTTGGAAGCCACCTTAGGACAAAGACCCCTTGTTTAACTTAGCCAAATTCTTCTCAGCCATCTCAGGACAGTATTGCCTTCACTTAAATTACAAGGTCCTTTTGGACCTGCTACCTGTCATCACAAGTTCACCAAATGGGCCCCTCCTAGTTCTGTTGACATTGGCTTGAGCTCTGAAGCCCTCCTAATCTTGCCTAGGCAGGGCCTGTACTAGGATGGCCTAAGAATCTATCATATAAAGAGTGAGAACGAGAGGGAGAGAGAGAGAGAGAGAGAGAAAGGGAGAGAGAGAATTGCTTGCAGGCATGGTTCAGAAGGGACAGTGAGACATTGGCTTGTTGATTTGGTTTTGTTAGCCCCTGCAGCCACATAGTTCAGAATGAACCCATGATTTTGGGGATTTGCCAGCTTCCAGAAATGCATAAACCATTTCCTTGACATCCCTGCAACTGAGGGGCCACCTGTGTGACCTGATTTGAGAGTTTCCACCACTCTGTCAGTGAACAACATGCTGTGTGACCTTCCCATTGGGTTCCTCACTATCTGAGCAGATTCAACAACTTCAACTTGTGAGGTAGTGGACTGGTGTCTACCTGAGGATCTGGTCCATCAGTCTTGGCAAACACATTAAAATGAGGAGAACCCTCCAGACTGATAATGAGAACTGTGGATTTGGGACTCACCAACTTCCACATTCTAAAGAGTTATTAACTTGATAGCTATTTAGTTTTGTGAGATACTGCAGAGCAAATCATAGAACAGCTTATATCTCTACTTCATAGGGACTGGTCTACTGCTGCTCCTGCAAAAGGAACTTTAATACTTATGGATCAAGAGCTGTCCAATGAAGATAATGACCGGGACAGAAAAGACACAGCAACGGAGCCAATGGTGACAGGTCCAGAAAGGGCTTTTCAGCCAAGATAGTGGGACAGGCAGGCAAGATCAAGAGGAGGATATCCTCAAGGAGCTGAGAGGAGCCTATATAGATGGAAGTAAGGAATGAGCCTATCTTTAGAAGAAAAAGTGACTGTTCAGGACAGGGAAAACAGGCCTGCCCTGAAGAAGAGCAAATGTGCCTAATGTTGCCTTAACATGAATCCCAAAGTGTAGCCCATTGATTCTGATACCGAGTTACATTCTGTTACTTAATAAAACTTGAACCTATGACTCTGTACTGTAATTTCTATGTGGCCACTGCAAAGAACTAGTGAACTGAGAAGCAGAGAACTGTGGTAAAGGTAACTGCTGTGAGAACTGGAAAACCATTGGAGGGTACAGGTGTATGCTTAAGCTCTCCTGTATAGAATCAGAGCTCGTGCTGATGGCTGATTTTCTCTCCTACATCTATATTCAGAGGAGGTGAGAAGCTGTCAGCCATTTTCAAATCACTATTGCTACAAGGGCCAGTTTAGATGCATTAAAGAGAATGCGGCTGTTTGGGAGATTACATAACACATCACCTTCAGAAAGAAACATTAAAGAAACTTACTTAGACAAAAATCCCATGGAATAATGATCTCTGCAAAAGATGTGATCTTATTTCTCATTAAAAACAAGGCATAGCATTTAATTTGAATGATTCTCATGGGTTGGCCATACAATAGTGAATTATGAATTGAAAGCTAACATCATCCAAAGAATCCTCAGTGACATATTATGCTCAATATCAATAGTTCAGTGTTATTCTTATGATCAATATATTCCTAATCTTCCCCAACCCAATGTGGAAATCAGAATCAAAATTTACCTCTAATTTCTACTATTTCAAATTTCCACTTTTTCAATGAATTGCATCAGTATTATACAGGCCCCTACAACTCTAGTAGGAAATACAGAAAAAGATAAGCTACATCAAAATCACCTGAGCGTTGGTCATTTTCTTTGTTCCTTAGAACAGAGAGCAAATGAGTGCGTTATTTTTCTCTTAACTGGATCAGCTCTAATGATGTTCATAAATCTGAATCTCATGAGGACACCCCAGAAATAATAATACCCAAAACAGGCACTTCTTCCTCTTTCCTCTAAGATGCTGGTGATGCACAATCTGCAGGCTGATGGGAGAATACAATGTGAGTAATAAATCTCCTGTAGGTCCAGATGCTGTGACTGTTCTGTCCCTCTTCTTAGTCCCCAATACTGTTAACGGTGCCCTTATTGAGTGACGGAAAACATGCTTATACCATGAGCAATAAAATCTAAAACTCATAATTTTCAGACATGTGAATAAAAGATGACTTTATAACAAATGGAGATTGGACAATCAAACATCCATGTCAAAAGGTGAAACAAAAGAGCTGGATCGCTACCTCACAGCATACAGAACCATCAATTCCTTACTGTGTGACTCTCAAGGAGAATGACGAATCAATGACATTTGAAGATGCTTAAGTTAATTAAAGCAGCTGGTAATATTTCAAATGGGCTATATATAAAAAGCTATTCTAAATTGAAAATGATTTTCTAGAGGAACGACAAATTGTACAATCACTTTAGAAACACTTTAAAACTAAGCATCAAGTAGAGTTAGACATGTCAGCAACCAATAGGATACAATAACTCTAAAGCCATGACAGGCAGCTAATGGAATTTTTGACTCTGACCGTGAGGTTAGGAGTCCAACTCTTAACACATGGCAAAACTGGGGCTCCAAAATAAACACTTATGTATAATATTAGATTGAAACTTTATATATATATTTTTCTTTTTCTGCAGAGCTAAAAAAAAAACCTTTGTAATATTTGCTCATTCAGGACAGAAGCCAGGAGGCTACAGGGCCTGACGTTACCTGCATTTATGTCTGTCAAGATGCTGTCCGAAAGAAGAACTGTACCTTGAGTCATTTATGATCCCAATTTGTGTATTAGGGTAGAAAAGTGACTATGTAAAATATAATTTAAGAAGAACATCTTTTAAACTTAAAAGATAACAAAAGACACATGCACGCGCACACACATACACACATCATATATTTAAGGGAGACCATTAGCACAAGGTCAAAATAACAACTGAGAAGGCATAGCTGGGATCCTGAATAAATAGGGAATAAAACAAAAGGCATGTCATAGATCATGATTGGTGGCAGATTAATACATCACAGGTATAGATGGGACTGCAGCAGCAGGAAGGAGACCATGACTAGGACATGCACATTATTAGATAGAGGGACTTACAAGATAGGTCCAGAGCCTTTACACAAAGCCAGTCAAGGCAAGATTCATGAAAATGGCCCCCATTTTGTCCTCAGGAAGCTGACTTCCATCAAGGATACACCTAGGCAGGCAAGTGGAGAGGGGCTGGCTGGAAAGGAGTGCAGGCAATCTACTTCGAAGGCAATCTCTCCCAGGGGAAGATGATCTACCTGCTTGGTTAATGATCAGAGAGAATTTAATGGCGGCTTAATCAAAGTGGGGACACAGCAAATAGACACTGAGTTTGTCACTGTCATCAGCAACCAAACCTAAAACCCTACTCACTGCCATCGAGTGACTTCCGATTATAGCGTCCCTTTAAGAGAAGATGGAGCTGCCCTTTGTGGTTTTCGAAGACTAACTCTTTACAATAGTAGACACCCTGTCTTTCACTCCAGGTGTGACTTGTAATTCTGCACCACTGATCTTGCAGTTAACAGTCCAATCTGTAACCACTACGCCACGAGCCTTTTGTTAGTTGGAGTGCTCAGAACTTACGTTCAAATACAATTATAAACCGTTACTTACCCAGTGAATTCTATCATTCAGGGAGATGAGCAAGACCTTGGACCCTGACCATCAGGACAGCCTGGGCCCTTGTACACTGGCGCTCATCTAGGGTCAGACCCCAGGATACATGGATCCCTCCTGTTTCCCCTCAAGTTCCTCACCAGGCACTGCCCCCAGGAACCCCAGAGTGGCTCACCCTGTCTGGAGTCAGGTGAATGGATTTGGTTCATTACACAGTCAGGAGTTGAAATCCTTCCTTGTGATGCTTCAATGTGCAAGAGAGTAGTAAGAGATTTCTAACTCCCTGACTGGACTCTAGTTCTTTGTTCTGAAACAGAAGTGGAGTCAATGTTAAGAAAGGCATATCAGATTCTTGGCCTGTACTTCTTGAGCTAAATAGTGACCACCCCCACCCCTTGGGATCAAAACCATGCTCCAATCTGTGGGTGTTTGCATTAAAATGGAGACCACGCTATCTTTGCAGAGCAATTTTACTAATTTCTCAAACATCATTTTCAACTTTGGGTCCATATCCTATATATATATATATACAATATTTATTTTTAGAATAAAGTAGATTTAAGGCCTCAAAAATTCAAGCTCCATTTAAGGCAAATATCTTCTTTTCACCAGCAATCTAACTGAAAAAAGGAGTATTTTATGAAGAATGTTCTTTACCAGCCCATACTGCGCACCTAAGACCATAATCCCTGACATATCTGGCAAAAAGTGATCAAGCTGAATTATGCTTATATATGTCACTCCACTCCAACCCAAGCTGAGCTTTTCATCAAGTTTAACCTGTCCCTATCCCCTTGCATCCTGTGTATTCTTTACAATATGTATTGTGCATGAAGAAATCCTATGGTTGGGTAGTCCATTTATTCACAATAGTGGTGTAGGTAGAGAAAGTTGTTGTATAAGTACACAGAAATAGACAGAGGGACGCCAATAGGACATCCCAGATGTACTTTGACTGAGACACAGATATCCTAAACAAGAAAACTAGCCAGGGGAATCCTGGCTTACTTGCTACTCTCTTAAGCTCTTGGATTGAAGGGTGTCCAATTTTAAAGCCTTTTGGAAAGATTGCAGCAAAAGGTAGGTATATGGGTGATGCCAAGAGCCAAGGTGAGGGCAGAAGCTTAAAAGAGCAAGATGGATCCAGGAAAGAGACTACTGATCAACCATTGTATCATCTTGGCCTAGATTCTGGATTCCAAGCTCTAGGTAATGCTGACAGATGTCAAACAACACAAACTATTGGACAGGGATTATTAGCTTGGGTTCTAGGATGACTCATCCATAGTCTTGGTATTCTATGGAGAAGGGAAAAAGCTAGTTCCTAGGCGTAAGCTTGTGAAACGTGCTCCAATAGAAACCTAGCATGGCAGGAAAACAAAATGAATGTGCCGGGAAGAGGCTGTGCTGTGATAAAGTAGGAGGCAGTAGTCTGAGTGGCTAGTTGGATATCATTGTCACTGCCCTTTTGCAACCCCCAGGGTGTCGCTGAAGGAAAGGATGTGTGAGGTTGCAGTTGTAGGATAAAGGGTGCAGATTAGTGCTCCTCTAAAACTAATCAGCAAGTCAGGCTACTAAAGAAAAGCACAATTTGTTTTAAACTCTCTCATGTATACCAGTCATCAAGCATACCTTAAATATAAGGCTCATCATTCCACTGGGTCTTAACAAAAGGCTTAAACTCAGGGTTCTTACATTGGTTGGTTGCAGAGTAAGTTTGGCTTCCAGGCCCCTCCTTGAGCAACATTCTTAATTTAAGCTTTACTAAATTTTAACTCCTTCCAGAAATACTGTTAGCTTATGCAAAAAAATACTCAAAAAACCTGACTGGTGATAGTAACAGTCAAGAGATCAATAGATACATTGCAGTGGATAAATATGCCTTATTAGGCTTGTTTATAGTGTTGAAGAGCATGGATCTTATTTTGAGGACTAGGTTTACCTCACCCAAACCATGGTATTGTGAATTGTCTTATACGTATGTGGAAGTTGAACACTGAATAAGGAAGACTGAAGAAGAATCGATTTGACTGAATTGTAGTCAAGGCCAAGAATACTGAAATACCATTGGTCTCCAAAAGCACAAACAAACCTGTCTTCAAAGAAGTAAGCTCAGAGTGCTAGGTAGAGGTAAAGATAGTGAGAGTTCACATTACATACCTTGGACAATGTTGTCAGAAGCAAGCAGTCCCTGGAGAAGGTTGGTGTTTATGGTACAGTAGAAGGGCAGTGACAAATAGGAATCCCCAACTAAAAGGATGTTGCCAGTGATGGCAACAATGGGTTCATCCTAAATGGAAGAAGAGAAGGCAGTGTTTCCTTCTGTTGTGTACTGGGTCCCTATGATATGGAATCAACTCAATGACACCTAACAACAACAACAACAGCAACAAAACACCCCAGAAGCCACTAATCTGTACCCAACACAGGCACAAAATACCAATGTGTTGGCTATGTTTACATGGTAAGCGATGGCAAACCTTTCGTGTGACATTTGCTGGAACATAAGCTCTCTTACTAAAAAGAAGGGATGGGTTTTGTGTGTGTGTGTGTGTGTGTGTAGCAAAGCAATGACAAAAATCACTGAGGAATTCCTGTCCCTCATTGACTTAGACAGTTCTTCAGGAGGTGAGCTGAAGGAAATTCTCTAAGATTCACCCAACATGTCTTATGGCAGAGTATTTCCCAAACTTGGGCTCTAGTGTGAAGTCAGCACACAGTCACTAAGGTGTGAGTGACTATTTGTCTATCAAGGGGAATGTAAATCAAGAAGTCCTCTACACTGAGGGTTCAGCTGCAAGATCAGAGTATCCAGCCAGAGCAAGTGATTTATGAGAGTTGAGTGGGTTTCAGGATGCTCAGAAGGTCTATAATCAACTGAATCACAATTAAATTCCATGAGAAACTTCAAAGCTAACTGTAAGACAGATTAAAGTTGGAGATTCTGGCAGCTACACAACAGAGTATTCACACAGTATGAATAAACACTTTATGTTTGTTGTTTAAGTTCAAGTTATTTGGTACATACATAACAATGGTTGTGACAGTACACTTACTAGCATTTTCTATGAGACCAGTAATAACCTGATACCAAGGTCAGATAATGATATTTCAAGTAAACTGATGTCCAATATTGATAATGGAGCTACATGAAAAAGTTCTTAAAAATATTGGTAACCCTCTCTTCTGGTCCCTGGTGCTATGGGAGCTGCAGGCGTCGGTGCAGACATGGCCAAATCCAAGAACCACACGACGCACAACCAATCCCGAAAATGGCACAGAAACGGCATGAAAACCCCAGGTCACAACAATACGAATCTCTTAAGGGGGTGGACCCCAAGTTCCTGAGAATTATGCGCTTTGCCAAGAAGCACAACAAGAAGGGCCTGAAGAAAATGCAGGCCAACAATGCCAAGGCCACGGCTGCTTGGGTTGAGGCCATGAAGGATCTTGTGAAGCCCACAAAGGTCAAGGCCAAGATCCCAGTGGGCGTCAACCACAAGCTCAGCTGACTGACCTACATTGCCCACCCCAACTTGGCAAGTGGGCCCGGGCACCTATTGCCAAGGGTCTGAGGCTTTGCCAGCCCAAGGCCAAGGCACAAAGCAAGGCCAAAGCCACGACTCCAGCAAAAGCTCCCAAAGGCGTCCTGACCCTAGCTCAAGCTCCCAAAGGCGCCCAGGCTCCCACCAAGTAGAGTTCTCTGTGTGAGGGCAAGAGGGACTGGTGTGAGCCCTGGGCGCTGCCTGCATGGCACTGGTGTCTTCTTGTGCTTGGCACTTAAAATTATATATATATATATATATATATATATATATATATATATATATATATATATATATATATATATATATATATATATATATATATATATATATATATATATAAAACCAAGTCAGACAACACATTAAAATTATATTCCACAATTAATTGAAATTTGTCCTAGAGTTGATTTAACATAAGAAAATAAGCACTGTAATATAGTAATTAATGTAAAAAATAACTAATTACCTAAATAGACACATAAAACATACTAAACAAAGTAAAAGGCTTTTAATGGTAAGGGGAAAAACCCTACACAAATGAGATAGTTAATGTTTCTTGTGCCAACATGGCCAATGAACATATATGGGATTAACTGAAGGTGGGAAAGATACATGGCTGACATACCTCACCTCTCTTGTCTCTTGCTTTTGATCATCAGACTAGTGTGGGGCTGCCGTGCTTGTTCTGTGGCCCAATTTGCAAGCTACACTACCTGTGGGACACCTATTCCATGGACTGTGTCGCTGTAATTTGAGGTTCCTTCAAGACCTACTTCACCACACTGTGGACTGTCGGACCGTGTCATCTGGCTGACTGTTGGTGACCTGCCTTGCTGTTTTCTGCCTGTGCCCAGATAGCCTGAATTGCTATCTACAGAGGACTACCCCGCAGCCCTCAAGACTTGAAGGACTGCCAGTGGCTCACAACTGTCTTGCAGGAGTGAGTTGCACTGAGCCATTTGTATTGCTTTATAATTTAATTAACCATTTATTTCTTATGGTATATATCTATCTTTCTGTATAAATATATATTAAATTTATAGTTCAATATGTTTCGATGCTAATAAACATTCCTAAAAAAATAGAAAAGAAAAGGTCAAAATGTCAGACTTAGAGGAAAATGTAAAGAAAACATCACCCCACCTCAGAAAAAGTACAAAAGTATCCACTTTCACCACAGATATTAAAAATTGACTGTATATTAAAACTACATCAATCAGAATATGATTTTTGTTAAGGAAGAAAACAGGCTTCCAAAGAGAAATAAAAACTCCTGTAATCATAAATTAATGATCATACCCATAAAACATTCAAGATATGCCATAACTAGCTAATAAATATAAAAACATTGTAGGCTACATTTTAACACACAAAAATAACTTTTGGTACTAATTCACAAACCATTAATTGCTAGACAACAACTCCCAAACTATTAACCCTTATAACTTAACATGCTGAGCGTCCTTACAACACACTGATAATCTCTTCAAACACTGAACCACTACCTGAAAAGCCCCTTATCATCCAGAATTGCTATTAACACCCTGAGTATTCCCTGATACCCACAACCAATTTTTAAAAATTAGCATAATTGATTTATCCCAATTTTTAAAATCAGGAACACAACTTGGAATATATTCTATAACATTAATCCTAACTTTATAATCCAAAGTCTCAAATTGAGAAACCAACTTCCAAAACTGTACTGTTTGAACCATAACTCTACATCTTTATACCATAATACATGAGCCCTAAGCAATTCCAAACATAAGCTGTTAGAAAGGACACATTCTAAATATAAAGCCCTTTAATCTGTCCACTAACATATGTCTCTTATCTCATGACATGCATGTTCTGTTTCTATCCATTGACTCTTGTTCTCGAACCGGGAACATTAATCCCAGGACCTAGATTCCAATCTAACAGACTCTGACTCTAGCACTATACAACCCTAAAATGAACCCAAATCTAACCTATCAAGAAACTCACATTGCTAATTATGTATGTGGCCCTGTCTTCTCTCTCAGATTTCACCTAAATGTATGGAACTAAGTTAGATAGACAAAACCAGGAATCACAGGCACATTTTCAGTAAACTATTAAATAATTTGCATCTGATTGATGGTAGTTGGCAAAGCAAAGTGGTTTATAAATGTTTCTAGATGATAAACAACAACATGTCCATATCACAGGTGTCTTGTGGCTCTCCCCTCTATGTGTCCTGGTCTCAAGGAATCTTTTCTGCTATCAGACATATGCAGGGATGTGTTACCCAATAAGCAAGGTGCCTGAGGTTCAGTTTTACTGAGTCACTAATTTGTATATCCCAATTTCATATGGTTTCTTCCTCAAAGATGTAGTGAAACCCATGTTAAATAAGGAATATTAATTACTTGTTATTCTGTCATCGGCCCCTTCCTTCCCCTCATTCCCAGGGGACGCTCAGGTCACAAGAGATGCAGGAGGCAGAAAATTAAAGGTACATACATTGGAACCATTGTATCCATTTTTCAAAACTAACATTGACCTTATACTCAGACCTAGGGAAAGGGCTCAGAGTATTATTTTGTGTAACCCCCTCTACCAGTGTGAGCTGATAACCCTAAAATATTTGGCTCCGGGCGTCCTTTAGATTGGTGTGAGCCAACAAATTAACCTCACAAGACATACTTCAAGTGGGGCTGTATCTTTACCCCAAACTGGAAATGTGTCAATCCTATGGACACCCTGTGTGTCCAGGGCCAGGAACTCCCTGTCAGAGCACACTGGGGTTGTCCTCTCATGAAGAAGTAAGTCCTCAAAGAGTCAATCATGATAACAACTGCAGGCCAACCCCTCTCTGACCTAACCTGTGCAATGCTGGCTGGGCACCCTGGGCACATGGATATCTCAATAAACTCTGGGATGAAAGTGAGGCCCTGGTGTGGAAAAATTAGCAGAAGTGATTAGTGGATGCTTCATCATCAGGATGATGGCCCAGGGCTGAATAACTTTGAGCTCAACCTCAGAGGCAAAATGCAGAGATCCTATCTTAGCCTGTATTACATACCTACTGGATGAGGGTACCTGGCCTAGGATCGCCCCCCTGTCCAGGTTCCAGGTTCTTTTACCTTCCAGGAAGCACAAAATATCCAACGAAGAATGATCCACTATCTTTCCACACAGCATAGCCTGATTGATCTGAGATCCACATCTGCCCCCAATTTAACACCTCAATCAAATAAGCTGTCTCCAGGATCACCTTGGTCTAAGCTCAAACTGGAAAATAAAGGAGAGGCTGAGACAGATTAAACATTAATCACCCAGAATTACTTCAGCATGATCAATAAATCAATATAATGTATCCTCCGGTGCCTTGCTTATTGGAACAGCCATGCTGGGGTTTGCAGTGAATTTCCCAATATAACCTGATGCTTGTGCTAAGAATATGCAGACTTCATGAAGCCTCATTAGTCATCTACACAGAAGGTGCCAAGGATGAGCTATACCTGTAAATCCATAGCTGGAATGTGGGACATGGCCAGCTAGCACTGTGTGAGACACAGTGAGTGATGTCAGTATGAACCCAGGGACAAACCCCACCTTCAGGAATGGGCTACAGGGATGTTTATGATCAAGTGAGCACAAGAACCAGGCTCTGAGGCAGGGAGAGATGGGTTGTCAGGGTGGGTTTCCTGTTGCAGTCTTGGAATTCTCAGTTTCATAGTTTCCCCAAGAAAGCATCTCTATTTGTATTTTTATATTCCAAAGCCCTGAGATCTATGAATTCAAGTATCAGGCCTCCTTAGAAGTTAAAATAATCTGTGTGTGAACTATTTGCCTTCAGAGCTCTTCACTTGGGTCAAAGCCAGTTCTCATTTAAGAGAAAGTATAGAAATAGTTGACTAGAAAATGCGTTAACTGCAGATCTGATGGGAGAGATCACACTTTGGTTGTAGAAAAGCAGCTGCCTTAGAGAAGTGCTGAACGTGTCTTGTAATTCTGCGCCTATCTCTCCTAGCTGTGAATATAACATGTGTAATAGGGAAATGTTACTGTCCTACAGCAATGCCACAAGAAATAATCTTCAACTTTATGAAGGTTCCTTAATAGCTGTTAACACCTTTCAAACAGTGATGATGTGTGTGTACTGACTGAAAGACAATGAACATCAAATAATCCGGCCACACTCTAAACCCATATTGAAGAGAATAAAACAAGTCTTTTAAACATGATTAAAGAAAACACAGCATGACCAAAAGTGCAAAATTATTCAGGTTAAGACCCTGAAATGGGGAATTTGTTTCTAACCATTTTGTGAAAAAAAATCATGGATTTAGAGTCCTGTAGTTTTGTCTGCAGTGTTGAAACTCCTCATATAGTGATGAATGAACTAAAACAAAAAATTTCTGTGCACAGAAACACAAAAATAATTCTCATTAAGAATCCCCATATCATGGTAGACCACTGGGGAGGAGGTGGGGGAAGGAAAATAAAAGGATGAATTTAAGAAAAGGGGAGTGGGGGCATGGGGTACTAATCCACCCAAGGGGAGGGTATTGTTTATATCTCCACGGGAAAGAGGAACCAGATTTCAACCCAGTACCACAAGGTGTGAATGCAACATTCCGGCATGGAGTAGGCAACCAGTGGAGAAGTCTGGGAGGCTGGCCCCGGCACCAAAAATTAAGTGGACTCCTGCCCCTCCCCTGAGAAGAATTTGTTTCAAAGGACGACATTGATTCTGCAGCTCCGGGAGAGGGACATATCTGATCAGAGCACAAGGGAGCAGATGAAGGAGGAGGAGGAGAGAGTGGAGCACAGTCTGGCCCACCAGGCCATGTGGATGATGTTCCTGATTAGAACAGAAAGTCCACAGAGAGGACAACATGGCTGGCCCCACTATGAGACATGATGCCCCTCAGTGACCAATGGAGCTACAGGGGACAGCACCGGAGACACAGTGTGCGAATTGCACCTGAACTGATCCCACCACACCGAGGCAAAGCACTGGGGGAGTGCAGTGGAACAGCAATGGAATGGAGCGGCAAGTTCCCCAGGGAATGCTGAAAACAGACTGGACTGGAAAACACTCCTAAAGGCCAACAAACGATTCTTGAACTAACTACAAGCTTTTCTTTCTTGATGTGTTTTGTTTTGTTCTTTGTCAGTGGTTTGTTGTTGCTGTTTTGTTGTCTGGTTGTATATTGTTGCTTTGTTTTCCTCTGTCTTGTTTTTGTGCATGTTATTATCTCCACAGGTCTGTCTAAATAAGACAGGCTGGATGAACTATCTGGAGGAAAAACAACGGGACCGACAGTTCTGGGTGGACTTGGGATAGGTGGAGGTTGGGCATAAGAAAGTGGTGTCAACAAATCCAGAGACAAGGGAACAACATGAGATCCAAATTGGTGGTGAGTGGGGAGTGGCAAGCCTGGTAGGGAATGATCAAGGGTAAGGTTACGTAAAGAAGAGGTATAGCTGTAACCCAGGTGGGGACGGAGCATGATAGTGAGGCAGGAGGAAAGTCAAGGGAAATAGAGGAAAGAGCTAGGAGGCAAAGGGCATTTATAGAGGTCTAGACAAAGACATGTATATGCAAATATATATATGAGGATGGGGAAATAGATCTATGTGCCTATATTTTTAGGTTTAGAATTAAGGTGGTGGAAGGACCCTGGGCCTCTACTCAAGCATTCTCTCAATGTATGAATACTTTCTTCTATTAAATTGGCATTCTATGATGCTGACCCTCCCAACACAACTGCTGAAGCCAAAGCGGGTGAACAAGTAAATGTGGTGAAGAAAGTTGATGGTGCCCGGCTATCAAAAGAGATAGTGTCTGGGGTCTTAAAGGCTTGAAGATAAACAAGCGGCCATCTAGCTCAGAAGCAACAAAGCCCACATGGAAGAACACACCAGCCTGTGTGATCACGTGGTCCCGAAGGGATCAGTTATCAGGCATCAAAGAACAAAAAATCTTATCATTGGGTGCACACCTCCATTATAAGATCGCAAAGGGCAAACGGGTGCATAAGCAAATGTGGTGAAGAAAGCTGATGGTGCTCGGCTCTCAAAAGAGATAGTGTCTGGGGTCTTAAAGGCTTGAAGGTGAACAAGCGGCCATCTAGTTCAGAAGCAACAAAGCCCACATGGAAGAAGCACACCAGCCTGTGTGATCACGAGGTGTCAAAGGGATCAGGTATAAGGCATCATCAAAAAAAAAATTCCTGCCATAGTGAATGAAGGGGGAAGTGTAGAGTGGAGACCCAAAAACCATTTGTCAGCCACTGGAGATCCCCTCACAGAGGGGTCTAGGGGAGGAGATGAGTCAGTCAGGGTATGATGTAGTACCGATGAAGAATACAGCTTTCCCCCAGATCCTGGATGCTTCCTACCCCCCCCCCCCCAACTACCATGATCTGAATTCTACCTTTCAAGTGTGGATAGAGCAGAGATTGTACACTGGTGCAGATAGGAGCTGGAAGCACAGGGAATCCAAGGTGGATGATACCTTCAGGACCAGGGGTGTGAGGGGCGATACTGGGAGAGTAGAGGGTGAGTGGGTTGGAAACAGGGAATCGATTACAAGGATCTACATGTGACCTTCTCCCTGGGGGACGGATAACAGAAAAGGGGGTGAAGGGAGACGCCAGATAGGGCAAGATATGACAAAATAATAATCTACAAATTATCAAAGGCTCATGAGGGAGGGGGGAGCGGGGAGGGAAGGGGGAAAAAAAGAGGACCTGATGCAAAGGGCTTAAGTGGAGAGCAAATGCTTTGAAAATGATAAGGGCAAAGAATGTACAGATGTGCTTTATACAATTGATGTATGTATATGTATGGATTGTGATAGAGTTGTATGAGCCCCTAATAAAATGTTAAAAAAAAGAATCACCATGTCTATAATGCAAAACATGTCTAAATTAGTCAGTGAAGAAGCCCTAATGCTCCGGTGTTTAAATGATCGGCAGCTCTATGAAATGAAAGCAGTTGGGTCCATGAGGTGGCAATATATTCACATATAGAGTCTAAAAACCATAAGGAAAAGTTTAAGGCCCCATGGCATCACTAACAGAATGCACTGGAGTGCACCTGAGAACAATAAACCAGTGAATAAAACATGCCTTTTCTCAAGAACACTTGGATAAAAGGTTAGAGCATTTATGAAGTGGGACAGAGAAAATGGTCACTTATTTTAAATAAGATGATGTCTTACTATATATAAGAATTATATATCTGGATGTTGCCTTGTACTGGGAACAATTATAACACAATTTGTAAAAATTGTGACACTGGGACATAGTTTTACACAGTAAAATCAAACACACTGAAAAAGAAACTGTTAACAAAGAAAATAAATCAAAAGGATAAAAAGAATTTACATACTTAGAATTTGGTTGCAAAAAACATTTTCTAGATCCACTAGGTCAGTGGTTCTTAACCTTTGTACTGCTGCAACCCTTTCATACAGTTCCTCATGTTGTGATGATCCCCAACCATAAAATTATTTCCGTTGCTACTTCATAATTGTCATTTTGATACTGTTATGAATCGTCATGTAATTATCTGCAGTATATATTTTCCTTGCTACAAATTGACCATAATTAAAACATAGTGATTAATCACAAAACAATATATAATTATATATTGTGAAATATTTATTTCTAATTACCAATAAAGGAAAATTTGTCTTGAATCATGGTGTAGCATGAGTAACAATCTTCACCCCCAGGTACTCATATGTGCGCATATCTACATGTGGGTGGACTTGCCTGGAGACAGATAGAGGATCAGTGTCTCAGTTCCTAAGACCATCAGAAATGTGTTTTCCCATGGTCTCAGGTGACCCCTGTGAAAGGCTCATTCAAACTCCAAAGGGGTCACACCCCACAGGTTGAGAACCGCTGTACTAGGATAATGACCGATTTAAATTCTGTGTCACTGTGAAAATAAAACAACAAAAAAAGTTCTGACCTTTAGGACATCTGTCACTAAAATATAATATTAATGCACAAAACCAAAACTCACTGCCATCAAATCAATTCTAACTCATAGTAACCCTATAGCAGAGAGAACTACCCTGTAGATCTTCAAAACTGAAACTCTTTATAGATGAAGAAAACCTATTCTTTCTCCAGATTAATGCATAAAAGGACCTGAAGCATCAATAAATAATTGCTGGATTCTATAAATCAAGAGAATATAAAAGGAAATCAAAATTCCCTATTAAAAAATTGAGTGGACTTTAAATGTGGTCTAGCAATGCTCTAAATGCCAAGAGGGATGGTGTGGGTGGTAGCAATGGAGTATAGTGTTAAAGAGAAGTGAGCCCATAATAGGATGAATCTCTGAGGTGAGGTTTATTTGGGGAGACATCTCCAAGTGAGACTCTTCACACTGCAAGTGGAAAGTTACAGCATCAGCCAGAGATTAGGAGACAAATCCTGGGGGCTGTGTTAAGGATTCAAGTCTAAGCACCCAAATTAGTAAAGGTCTATGGATGGCAGTGACTGCCTAAAGACCAATGGAAGGATCTCCACATAGGTTGAACCGCCATTGAATTCTTTCTAACCATTAAGCAAGGATATAGATTAAATTTGCCGAGAGGCAGAGAAAATTGGAAAGTGGACAACCACCACCATTCTCCAGCCAATCCAGGGTATCCTATATTCTTTATGTTTAGCCCTGCCTGCCCACATCAGATAGCCCTGGACCAGTCTTGTAAAATGTTCTGACAGTGTAGATGCCCCAATTATGGCCCTGTCTCTGCTTCTGTAGTCTTATAACAATGAAGTATCGATCATCTACCAATCATGAACTTGTGACAGTTTCCTTTGTTCCAGTATTATTTAACTAGATTCCCAACTTGAATGTTTCCTTGACCTACACGAATGATCTCCTTCATCCGGGTGATGTCTGTTTGCATCTTTGTATTCTCTTTGTCACAATTAAGACTTAATAAGTGTTCTCCATAAATTATATTTGAGATTGGAGTCCCTTTTGCAGTCTACAACAGAGCACAAGCTAGTTTCTGCTGGGCAGAAATGATTAAGGAGGCAGACACAGGAAAGACCTGTTTTAGAGAAACAGGAGACCCCATTTTAAATATAGTTGAAAGGGAACATTTGTTCAATCTTAAGTGACAAAGACACAAATACATTATCTGAATGTGGGAAGCCACCAACAGGAAGTGGAAATGGCTTCCCAGGTTCTCAATTGAGAGGTGAGATAAAAAGGAGGCAGGGGGCGGGAGGTGGGGGTGGGGGGGAGGGGGGTGCAGGACAAAAGAAATTTTCACAAAAGCATGATTGGTAGCCAATCAATACATCACAATGACAGACGCTTCCGATTGGTCCGGGGCCTTCTGACCCATGCAGTCAGGGCAAGACTGATAAGGCATGGCTCCTGACCCCATGTACAGTCTTCAGTTTGGTGACCTCCATCAAGGACACACAAGCCTTCAAGCTTCTAAGAAGGACCGCCCCTCCCACCGGCTGCCTGGAGAGAGGTGAAGGTAATCCACACTCCAAAGCCCTCGCTTCCTGCTCAGAACGCGTTCAGTGGAGGTTTGCTCTATGTGGGACTCTGCAATGCACCTGAGGACCTAATCTGTGCGGGGACTTGGGGCCGTCACTGCTATTGTGCCCTTTTGCAAAGCAAGGTGCTGAGAAGTTAAGCTCTAATGCAGACCTTGGTCATCAGTGGGGTGGCCTGATGACTGCAAGGCTGGCCTCTCCTTTCAGTAAAGGCCACTCTGGGGTCCCCTACTCTCATGCCCGGTAACTGACAAGGAGGGAATGGGCTCCAGGCAAGGACCCACCCTCAATCCGACATTTCTGGTGTGAGGGGTGAGGGTGAATGAGGGGCTCTGAGCAGGAAAAGGGGACCAGCGTATTCCCAGGGCTGAAGGCAGAGAGGTTTGTAACCAGCTCAGAAAGGACTTAACTGGGAATATCTCAGGGGGTCGCAGCGACCTGAAATGCAGACAGGAGGCAGGAACTGTAATATCCTTGGGGATCGAGGCACAGCTGGGGATGCCAGGTCTGTAGGGAGCACCAAGCCTAGGATCAGTATAGAAACATAGAGACTCACTTACCCTTGTAGAAAGCTCAGGTTGCATCTTCTCAGTCAGAAGTGGGTTCCACAGGAAATTGCATCCCTTGGGTAGGGGTGGGGTCCTTTCAAAAGGGCGAAGTCTGGAGGTAATGAGGGACTTCTGGGGGGAGTGGCCTAGAAGTGAGATTCAAGTCCTGGAGTGGCAACTGACTCGTTCTTAGTACTTTCTTGTTAGGCTGGAAGTTCTGCCAAAAACTCTTCACTCTGGGTGACCCTGCTTGCATTTGAAACACCTTTGCATTTGAATCACAACAACACACAAGCCTTGAGAGAAAGACAAACTGACATTAAAGTGGTGGGTGGACTGCATGCTTCCCAACTTCTAAGACTTTTGTTAATTAGCAATTCAGGAAAAAAGCACTTCATATTAAAAACAAAAAATTCAATGGGATAAGTCTTTCCTTTAAGAACGGTTCTAAGTAGACAGAGGTAATAAAGTGAGCATAAACCTGATAAAAATGGGCCTTGGTGACAATTGAACACATCATTGATTGAAAATTAGCAATCCAGAGAAAAAGAACGCCTCATTAAATTAGGTGAGGAGGTTTCTATTTCACTGCTTCACCTAAAATAACATGGGCTGTCAGTGTTTTCTCTTAATCTGAATTCATCTAATGTCCCATTCAATACCTTATATATACTGGTCTGTCCTTGATGGTCAATGACCCACAAGATTTTTACCTTCCCAAACTCTACTGCGGCCTGTATTGTTTATCATTGCTATTGAAACAGCCAGTGAAAAAGCAGAAGTTGGGCTCACAATGAAAAATGGTCAGAAATCATCAGGCAAACACGGAAAAAATGACTTTTGACAGAAGTCAACTTCTATTGGACACTGAGATAGAATTAATATTCTGCCATGGAAAAGTGTTCATTATCAACTCTGAAAGAAAGCATATTGCAATTTAAAAACCAGCAACACCATTTACTTTCCTCTTTTCTCTTGTCCCGAGTCTTAGTCTGCTTCTTTATTGATGTCTATTTGTCTAAGCGTTTGACTATGCTGCTCTCAGTTTCCAGCATAATGGATTAATAAAGTCAATGATCCTTAGTAGGGTGGGTACCCATAAGAAAAAGCCTTTACTGATTTCTTTGTCTCTTTTGTTTGAATGGAACTTTTTTCCTATAGTTAATGACCCTAATCCAGTTCAGTTTTACTTTTCCTGCTTTTGGGTTTTGTTGTTGTTGTTAGTCCCTTAGGCCAAGATTTACATAGGAAGAATAAGAAATCTGGAGGGATTTTAAAAAGAGATGTACATTGCATATATTTACACAGCCCATCTCTCAAGAAATGAAAATCAAAAGCAATATCCTTTTAAACATTCTATGTAAGTGGTTCTCTTTCTTTTCTCTGCCCCATCTTCCTCAATAGCCTATCGCTCTCCTATCCCTGTTCCCTCCCAGTCCTTTGCCTCCTCACAGTCATCAAAGTCTTATCTTTTCAAGTATAATCCAAGTTTCTTTATCTTTGTTTTTCATTATAATGCTGTTATTAAATATTTATGTTTGCAAGATTGACTGAGTTTGTGAACCATAAGTTTTTCCATGCCTCATGGTGTTTAAGACTTTTTTTTTTCAAATAAGAATATAACTATATTTTATTACAGATAATATGACTATTGATTCAACACTTTTCAAATCTACAAGATAAATCAAGGCTTAGAACTGGGTCACTTGGCCCTTTTTCTCTTATCAATTCACAGTTCAGAATGCTTGCATCTTTTAATGGCCAGCATGCTCTTGGACCTCCAGGAAGGCTCAACACATTCAACCTCAGCATAATCTTCTTTGTGGTTTTAGCCTTCTTCTGGAACATTGGCTTTGTCTGCCCACCATTGCCACTCTGCTTTCCATCATAGCAACTCTTTCCTTGTGTGTACAAGGAATCCTTGACCTTTTGCATACTGGGTCACTTTGTGCGGTTGATGCTTGCTGCACCTCTTATAGAAAGTTCTTTAGACTTGGGATACATTGACCATCTTTGCAGAGATGTGGTCTATGCAGTGTAAACGGGAACTGAGAGTCTGCGATCCTCGCCTCACTCCACTTGGACCTAACCCGACAATCATTTTGTTTTAATTGATGCATAATATTCGATTGTATGGAAGTACCAGGGTTTGTCTGTTCCTTTATAATAGGGATCTTTGCATTGGACCTCCACTTAAGTACTTACTCATGGCAAGAACACTTTGTTCTTTTAAATTAGCAAAATATATAGCATCTGGGGTCTTAAAGGCTTTCAGGTAAACAAACAGCCATCTAGTTCAGAAACACCAAAGCCCACATGAAAGAAGCACACCAGCCTGTGTGACCATGAGGAGTAGAGGGACCAGGTATCAGGCATCAAAGAACAAAAAATCATATCAGTGGGTGCCCACCTTCCCGATATGATCACTGAAGACAAATGTGTGCATACGCTAATGTGGTGTAGAAAGCTGATGGTGCCTGGCTATCAAAAGTTACAGTGTCTGGGGTCTTAAAGGCTTGAAGCTAAACAAGCGGCCATCTAGCTCAGAAGCAACAAAGCCCACATGGAAGAAGCACACCTGCCTGTGTGACCATGAGGTGTTGAAGGGATCAGGTTTCAGGCATCAAAGAACAAAAAAATCATATTGTAAATAAGGATGAGTGCAGAGTGGAGACCCAAAGCCCATCTGTAGGGCACTGGACACCCCCTTACAGAAGGATCCTGGGGAGGAGACGAGCCAATCAGTTTGCAGGGTAGCAACAATAAAACATACAACTTTCCTCTACTTCTTAAATGCTTCCTCTCTCAGCTACCATGATCCCAATTCTACTTTACATATCTGGCTAGACCAGAGGATGTACACTGGCACAGATAGGAACTGGAAACACAGGAATGCAGGACAAATGACCCTTCAGGACTAGTGGTAAGAGTCGTGATACCTGGAGGGTGAAGGGAAGATGGGGTAGAAAGGGGAAACTGATTACAAGGATCTACATATAGCATCCTCCCTGGGGGATGACAACAGAAAATAGGGTGAAGGTAGACGTTGGACAGTGTAAGATATGACAAAATAATAATAATTTATTAATTATCAAGGGTTCATGAGGGAGGGGGAAAGGGGGAGGGCGGGGGAAAAATGAGGAGCTGATGTTAAGGGCTCAAGTAGAAAGCAAATATTTTGAGAAGGAGGGCAACAAATGTACAAATGTGCTTGACACAATGGATGTGTGTATGGATTGTGATAAGAATTGTACAAGCCCCCAACAAAATGATTTTAAAAAATAATAGGTGTCATTAGTTATTTCCTTGTTTTTGATATTTTGGAAAATGCAGCAACAAACACAGGTGTGCATAAATCTGTTTTTGTTTTGTATTCCTTATTTCTTCAAGGTATATATAAAAATGATGTGACTACTAGATTATAAGATATTTGTGTTTGCATTTCTCTAAGGAAGTGTTATACTGATTTCCATAGAGATTTTAAAATTGTACAGTCACCATTCATGTATGAGCATATCAATTTCTACCTTTTTTAGCATTTATTATTTTGTCTTATTGAATTTTGATTAAAACCTGAGTATCAGGTTGTATTTCATTATTGTTTTAATCTATTTTCTCTTCTTCCTGGTGAATGTTAACATTTCTTCATATGATTGTTGAACACCTGAATGCCATCTTCAATGTATTGTCTATTTTGTCCTGTGCCTATTTTTCAATTGGGTTATTTGTATTTTTCTTATTAAATATTGTAGTTGCCTACAGATTTTGGAGGTTTCCCTTTAATCTGATGTATTATTACTGAATGGTTTTCTCAGTCTGTGCGTTCTTTGTAAATTCTTTGATGAAGTCTTTCGATCTGCATACATGTTGTATTTTGAGTATGTCTCAGTTCTTTACATTTCTTCTATACTGCGGATACTTAATTATGTTCACAGTGTGTTTGTGTCTTGTGTTAATGCCCTTTAGTTTGTCCCTAATTTTTCATTGTTAGTCTTTATGTTTCTGGGGTTTCTGTTTAGGTCTCTGATTTATGTGACTTCATTTTTTACATGGTGTGCAGTATGGGTCCTCTTCGTTAAAAAAATTTTTTTTGCAGCTGAAGATCCAAATTAACTTAGATCTCTGAGAGAAAAGGCTATCTCTGCCCCACCTACTCTATCTTAACCTTTATCAAAGAATAAGCATCTATAGGTATTTGATTGTATTTTTGGGTTTTCAATTCTAAACATTGGTCTTCATATGAATTATTGTACCAGTACCAAGCTGTTTTGTTTACCATGGCTATATAATATGTTTTAATGTCTGGGTGTTAAAGACCTCCTACTTTGTTTTAACTTGTTAATAGTGTTTTATTTCTACCTAGTTTCTTTTCTTTCCATATAAGCCCTTACTGATTTAAGAGGCTTACACCTCTTCCCTTAGGAGAGTGTGGCAAAAAAAAAATTGCATTGCACATTTGGTGGGACTGCTAAGTAGGATGATGTCTGGAGGGTTGTGACAGAAATGCAGGTGGAGGTCACAATGAACAGTCTTTTGGCTTACTGGTTAATCTAAGAATCCAACAGGGATTGCTTTAAGGGTTAGGTGTTAGTCCAGATAGACTAGAGAAACAAATTCATAGACACTCATAACTGTATAAGAAAGAACTTTATAAACAAGAGCAATTGAATATTGAGAAAACATACCAGTCCAGTCTAGATCAAGTCTGTAAGTCAGATTTTAGCCCCTATGTCCAATACCAATCTGTAAAGTCCTCTTCAGACTCACCCAACACATTCAATGACACTGAATGCAGGAAGATCACAGGCCAGTGGCTGGAAAGTCTTGTGAATCTAGTGGCCGTGCAAGTATCTCAGCACTGACAGGGGTCTCCATGTGGCTTCTTCAGCTCCAGGGCTCTAGCATAGCTCCATTTGTCTTGTCTGCAGGAATGTCTGGCAGGGAGTGAGTGTGTGTCCCGCCCCCAGTGAGCTATTTATCTCCTTAGTGCCTCCAAATGAGGTCATCAAGCTGCGACTTGATTGACAGGCTAAACTCCAGTCCTTCATTCTTAAGCCTCAAATTGACAACAGATTTTGTAACTACCACAGGCTATTTCCAAGAGACAACTCCAGTAGAACTCTGAGATTGATGGGCGTCTATGTCTGAGACCTACGCTACTTAGGACCTCAGGAATAAAGCATTATCACTTTAAAATAGAGAAACTGGATTTTGAGAAGGATAAGTCCTTTTTCTAAACACAACCCCATATAAATAATGCTTATACAGGATCAGAATCTGAGGTGGTTTTTCTGTTTGTTTGTTTTTCTTTTTTAAAAACTGTTGTTCTGGAACTTAAGATCCACACACATGTCATTTTCTTTCTTTCTTTTTTTTTTAGTCATTTTATTTGGGGCTTGTACAATTCTTTTTTTTTTTAAGGTGGTGTTTTGGGTTTTATTTTTAACATGAAGTCAAACTGATTAAGTCATGGAAGATGATATGATTTTTGCCCTAATCATTTTCTTTTTTTTCCTTCTTTTCTTTTTTTACATTTTATTAGGGACTCATACAACTCTTATCACAATCCATACATATACATACATCAATTGTATAAAGCACATCCGCACATTCCCTGCCCCAATCATTCTCAAAGCATTTGCTCTCCACTTAAGCCCTTTGCATCAGGTCCTTTTTTTCCCCTCCCTCCCCGCTCCCCCCTCTCTCATGTGCCCTTGGTAATTTATACATTGTTATTTTGTCATATCCTGCCCTATCCGGAGTCTCCCTTCCCACCCTTCTCTGCCGTCCATCTCCCAGGGAGGAAGTCACATGTAGATCCTTGTAATCAGTTCCCCTTTTCCAACTCACTCACCCTCCACTCTCCCAGCATCGCCCCTCACACCCTTGGTCCTGAAGGTATCATCCACCCTGGATTCCCTGTGCCTCCAGCCCCCATATGCACCAGTGTACAACCTCTGCCCTATCCAGTCCTGCAAAGTAGAATTTGGATCATGGTAGTTCGGGGGAGGAAGCATCCAGGATCTGGGGGAAAGCTGTGTTCTTCATCGGTACTACCTCGCACCCTGACTGACCCATCTCCTCTCCTAAACCCCTCTATGAGGGGATCTCCACTTGGGTCTCCACTCTGCACTTCATTTTCAATACATATGAATTTCCTTTTTGTCTCTACAGTTCCACCAGCAAGGTCTAAAAAATATATGGATATGCCTTAAGCAGTCTGTTTGTTCATATATTAAAATGAATTTTATATCAATAAAAAATCTACATTCTCTTTAGTGTTTCTTTTCTTTTGTGATTGAGAGCAATATTGATGTCTAATGGGTAAAGAATATGAAGGGTTTTTAATGCTGTCACATTTCTCTATTTTTTTAAAAGAAAATTTAACTTTATTTACTCATATTGGTATTTACACATTTTTATATACTTTAAATACATCTTTATGATATTTTGTATGTAAAACACAATAATTCAAATAAAAACACATTCTGTGTAGATGCACTGCCCAACTCAAGTCAAATCAGTAAAAGTGACCCAGTGCTCTCCCCCACGCCCACTTTAAGCAGTTCTTTTTTTTTTGTCTGTCTCTTCCTCCAAAATTTTCTGTCCCTTTCATCTTACTTCCCCCACCACATTTCAGCAAACTTGTAGTTCTTAAAATCCTATCTTTTCTTATGAAAATGACATTTTATTAATTTCTTATAATAATGATTTCATAAAATAGTTATCTTTTGTTAGATTAACATTCCTAATCATAATGTTCTCTTGCTAAGTCCATGTCTTAAAATGAGTAACAGACTCAAGATGCTTTTAAGTGATATTCCATAACATTCCATTGTATAAATACAGAACTTTCTTTATCCATCCCTCTAGAGTCAGTTTTTGATTGTCCCCATTTTTTGCTATTATAGAAATTTCCACAATTAACAAAATTTTGCATATCTGTCAATGTTGTGTTCTGTAGTTTTTGTTTTATTTTTAATCAAAATAATCTCCATAACTTTCTTTGATATTGAAAAGGACTGTGAATTTCTGGTTGCAAGGAAACCATGTGAAGTGCCAAAGTGATTGAAGAGTCAACTTTTCATGTTGTGGATACCCTGTTTCACAAATATCACATGAGATCTCAAAGGCAAGGATATGTGACACTTGCATACTCACAGGTGAGTGAAGTAGTCTCCTAAATGCGCATTGTAGTCTTATCCTCTGTAACTCTGGTCCTGCTTCTTTATTTCTATCTGTCTGGATCAACCTATTAATATGTTGTTCTCATGGTCCCAATTGTCAGACTTGAGATCAAGCATATTTAATAAACTAAGTGAGCAGCAAAACTCCCTTCACTGATCCCTCTGAATACAACTGTGCTGGTACGACACATTCAAAATATACTTTACCAGCCTTTGTGAAGGCAGGTTTTCTAGGATGTTGCATGAAAGTCTCAGCCTAGAATTGTAGACCATCACTTCGTAGACAACAACCGGAAATGTAGTAGGGACAGAAAATGGATTGAGAACAGCAGCAAGTAAACCCATCATTAAATGAATGAAAATTAGGAAATCTAGGAAAAGGAGCACACCATTAAAAATTAGGTTTTCAGTGATGTGCAGTTGCATAATCTCCTGTCAACTTCTGAAGGGGTGGAGTTTCGCCATTCAATCAGGTCGAGGCTTCATGACCTCTTTTGGAGGCACAAAGGGGCTATAACTCACTGGAGGCCAGATAACCTCACTCCCTTTGAGACATTCCTGATGACAAGCCATGTGCAGCTACACTGATGCAGCCAGAGCCCTGAAACAGAATGTGCCACTTGGGAAGTCAATTAGGAGTCCCTTTCAATCAACTAGTTGGAAATGCTTAGATGTGCCCATTTGCATCAACCCCTGCAGGTCAATTTTACTTTAAGGCACAGGCACTTGAGGTGCGTCTGGCATGTGCAGGTGCGTACGTACCTGTTGGTGTGTGTGTGTGCACGCGCGTACCCCAAATTGTGTGTTAAAAAGCAGGTTTGTGCAGCGACCACAGATAACAAGTATCTATACCTCTATTTCTCCAGGGGTTACCAGACCATCAGCCCCTGAAGCATTAGACTTGATTGCTTATCTAAAGGGGGATGCTGTCTGCCTGCCTATCTTAATACCATCTTCCTCAGTTAGAAGACTAGCTCCACTAATTAAGCTTAAGAGCAATTTGTACTGCAAGTAGGGGACTGCTACATTTTTTATTTCCAACACCTAAATCTAATATGGTTATATTTCTCATATTTTAACTAACAGCAGGCTAACTCTTTCACTCACCGCCCACCCTCATCATTTTTCCCTTGACCATTTCAATCCCCTTAAGCTACTACCTTCTGGCAGTCCATGGGACTTTCAGCATTCTTTGCCAATACCATAATTCAAATGAATTGATTCTTCTTTGGCCTTCCTTACTCAATATCCAACTTGCACATGCATATGATGGGGCTGAAAAAAGGTGCACCTCTGTCCTAAAGTGACCTCTTTTCTCTTCAGCAGATATTCCCAATGCAAACATGTGTCCAAACAAGATGAAATCCTTGACAACTTCAAAATGTCCCCTATTTATGATATTATCTCTTGGTCCAGTATTGAGAGTTTCGTTTTCTTTACACTGCGTTGGAATCCATACGGAAGGTTTCCCTCCTTTCCAGCACGCAAGGTGTGTCACGTGTACATTGACAGGTGTTAAAAAGCCTTCCTCCTAGACAATGCAAAGTATAAGGCCAAGTTCTTCTTCAGAAACTCCAGCTTCTTGGATGATTTGCTCAGCATATAGATTGAATAAGTATGCTGAAAGGATACAATTCTGACATACACCTTTCCTGATTCTGAACCACAAAATATTCTCTTCTTTTTAAATGAGAGCCCCTTGGTCCATGTACAAGTTCTACATGAGCATATCTATGTGTTCTGAAATTCTCATTCATCTCAATGCAGCGATCTTGTGTTAGGCCAGGTTGTCTAGAGAAACAAATCCAGAGACACTCATATATGTATAAGGAAGAGTTTTATATCAAGAAGTAATATTATTCCAAGAAGACATGCCACCCCAGTCTAACTCAAGGTCACAAGTCTGATGCAGGGCAGGATCCTCTGCATACTCACATAGCTGCAGGCTGATGATGCAGGTGAAGTGGGATGTGGAAGATAACAGGCCAATGGATGGAGAATCACATGGATCCAAGGTCAGTCATAGTGTGGGAGGGCGCCAATAGCTCTCAGGCTCAGGCAGCCCACATGGGACCACCCCTGAAGGAAGACAGAGTTCTATCAAGCAGAAATATGGAGTGGAAGATAGAAGGAAATACCAATATTCTCCAATTATTAGAAGGCCACACCCCAAGGAGGCATGTAAAGCTGTGGCCTGATTGGCAGGTTGGATTCCACCACACGTTCATACATCTTCAAGTTGACATAAATCTACCTGCCATAGATCCACACAGTTTAATGATTTTGCATAGTCATTGAAACACAAGGAAACATCTTTCTGGTAGCTTTCAGGCAAGGCCCATCTGATGTCAGCAATGAAATCTCATGTCACATTCTCTTCTGAATCCAGATTGTATTTTTGGAGTCTCCCTGCTGAAGTCCTACTGCAATCATTATTGAATTATCTTCTGCAAAATTTTATGTGCATGTGTTATTAATTCAATTGGTTGATAATTTCTACAGTTTTATTATCAGGCAGCTATGTTTTGACTTTCTTACATAGAGAATTGAGTGATTCCTGTGCTTTACAAGCTGGTTGATACATTTCAGCTGGTATTCTGTCAACTCCTGGAGCCTTGTTTTTTGCTAATATCTTCAGTACCATTAGGTCTTCTTCCTTCACTACCACTGGTTCTAGATCATATGCTACCTCTTGCTTTTTGTAATTCTTCCATCCTCTTTTGATACTTCTTTCATCATTTGAATTATGGTTTGGCGAAGAATATTGGAAGAACCATGGACTTCAAGAAGAACTAACAAATCTGTCTCAGAAGTACATCCAGAATGCTCCTGAGAAGTGAGCAAGGTGAGATGTTGTCTCATGTACTTTGGATATCTTATCAGGAGAAACTAGTCCCTGGAAAAGGATATCATGCTTGGGAAAGTAGAAGGGCAGTGAAAAAAGAGGAAGACCTTTGTGAGAGATCGGATCATTGACTGCAGCAATGAGCACAAGCAGAAAAACTACTGTGGGTTGAAAAAGTACTTTGCAGTGTTTCATTCTGTTGTATGTAGGTTCTCTGTGAGCTGGAACCTTATGGAGGGCAAATATCAGCAACAACACACTATCCCTCATCCTATTCTCTTCAGGGCTTTCCTGTTTCTATTCCTCCATATTTCCAAAATTCTGTCCTGTACTGCACTTTTGATCTTACTTACATGGTTGTTTAGTCTATCAACAGGGTGAGTTCAGTTCCTGACCGTAGGAAACGAAGACTGACGGAAATATGACTAGGACTATATTCTTTAACTTATAACAGAGGGAATCTGGAAAGCTAGTATTCCACAATAGGAAAGCCACCACTTTGGTACATTAGAGATAAAGTACAAGTACATTATCCTGGTTTAAATATAATTCCCACAGATGCTCCCCTATTCTGCCTTAAAGTGAGCACATGGCTGATTCAATCTCTCTATAGAAGCAAACATTCGTGTTGTCTCTTCCTGCCGCAGCACCCATCCCCCCTCATGCCTTTCTCTAATGCAGGTATTAGGTTTCCTCACCTGTGAACTCAGAGACTTTACTGTGGTTACCACTCACCTTGTAATGTATGCAACTACTGATTATGCACATCTCATGGCTATCTACAAATATACCAAGACAGTAAAGATTGACTATCTCCTCCTCCCTCTCTGCGTGGACCTGGCTGCTGAGATCATGGCCATCTCGAAAGTGACTATGCTATCATAAAATGAGTCTGACTCCTTTATTTTATTTTCTCCTATGTTCTATGACTTTAGTATGGTCTTTATATATTTATAGCCGTGCAATTTCACTTAGGAACCCTGTGATTGTCACAGGCTTGTTTACACAAAGCCTGGACTTGAAAGGTGACTAAAGGCCATTGTCTTGAGGGTCTCTTTGGTGATCTGAGTTTTGGTCCACATTTTCCTCCCACTCTGTCTAGGATCTTCTAATGGGATTCCTTTCGGAGCACTTGGTAGTGGTAACTGGGCATATCTGGTTCTGATCAATCACTAACTTTAGGTTAGCAATTCGATGGACAGTAACTTGCATAACTGAGGGATCCTTTTGGACTCTACTTGTGTGCTATTGTGGGTAGAGGTACAATGATCCACACAAAGCCCTGTTTGTGTAGTGGTTATGAGTTGGGCTGCTAACTGTAAGACTAGCACTTTGAATCCACCATTCATGCCACAGAGAAAGATGGAACTTTTTACTTCAGCAAAGATTTAGTCTTGGACACTCACAAGGGCAGTTCTACCCTGTCCTATAGCATCATTCTGAGTCCACATTGACTCGATGGCAGTGAGTTGGTTTTTTTGTTTGTTTGTTTTTTGACAATTCATGATTTATCCATGGGGACAGAAAACCTCAAATGAAAGCAGGTGTAGTAGTTGCATAATTTCATATTCACTTGATAACTAAGTCTAGGTGTGGAGTTTAGCCTGTCAATCAGGTCACAGATCCATGATGCCTCCTGGTACGCTTGACCTTCTCTTCCCATGAGAAATCTGGGAACTTCCACTCTTTCTCCCTGGAGGTGGGCCACCCTCCCTCTCTGCTTCACCTTCCCACTGTTCGGAGAGCTCAAAGAGCCATGTGGAGACCTGCGCCAGCACTAAGAAATTCTACCACCACTGGATACACAATAATTTTCAGTCACTGATCTGTGATCTTTCTGCATTCAGCATCATTGCATGTGCTGCGTGAGTCTGAAGAGGAATCTATGGTGTGTCTGGGTACTTTAGAGAAAGAAACCCACAGAAACTCATGTATAAGAGAGAGTTTTATACAAAGATTAAGTGTGCATAAAGAAAACAGCCCAACCCAGTGCTGCCCAAGTCCACAAGTCCAACATTAACCCATGGACCCATATGTCCAAGACCAATCCACAAAGTCCTCCTCCATCTCACAAAACAGATGCAATGATGCCAACTGCAGGAGGAAAGCCGAGTCAGTGAATGTGTATGCATCTCAGAGCTGGCAGGGGTCTCCACACGGCTGCTGCAGCATCCAGGGCTGCATCGGGGTGGGTCCATGTGGCTTCTCATTGGGGATGACTTGCTGGAAGTCAGCCTTGCAAGCTGAAGCAGGGAACTGCTAAGGCAGCTGCACCCTGGTGTGATTATCACAAAGCAAGAGACCCGAGTACTAGAAAGGTGAGGATCACTGAACCATTTATCCCTCTGCCCTTCAATTAACCCCACATGTGTTTATCGGCCAGGTTGGACCAATAACTAACTCATATGAACTAGTATTGGACTTATGGGCTAATATCAGACTTATGGACTTGATCTGGACTGGGCTAGGATGTTTTCTAGATATCCAATTACTCTTTGATATAAAACTCCTTCTTACACATTATGAGTATCCCTGGATTTTTTCTCTAGCCTACCCAGTCGAACAAGGCAGGTCTTTTAAGAGCAGTTCCCTTAGTTGCAAAATCTAGCCTCTGTTTCCCAAGAATTAAGGATAAGGTGGCTCCATCAGAACTGGGAACATAAATTACTTTAATTCAGTAAATATTTGCTAAGTGACTTTTTTCGATTCCTGATAAAGTTAGGAGACAGAGTTTTCTGTACAGTGTGCAGAACAATCTGCACAAATTCGGAAATGTGACAAAGTATTACAATTCTCATATCTCCATTTTCAGCCAGCAACATTGGAATCTGACTGGAAATTTCATAGAGGCATTCTCTAGTATAACAGGTATAAAAGAAGCATAATCCTTATGGATGCAAACTAATAGGGAAATGCTTCACTTTGATCTGTCCCATAAGCGCTTGTTCTCAGAGACCCGGAAACCATGAGTTAATTCGAGGAAGTAAATTTAAATTCCAGACCTCTCAATTTGGAAGAGTCTCTACATACATTCTGCCCATAACTTGAAACCATTGGATTGATAGAACCTCTGGTGAGTGATAAATTAGCAGCGTGCAGAAATCATGATAAACATAATTGAACTGAACTGTCAAGTTTAACTGCCCCAATAGCATTCAAGCAAAATAAAACAAGATAAAAATATAAACTCCAACTCTAAGAATAATGAAGTTTAACAACCATGCCCTCTCCCTTTCTCCCATCACTTTTTAGTGCTCCTGCTTGTTTTATTTTTAAATTTTGTTACACTGACATATAATTTACCAAGACCATATGATGCCAGGTATTTCTCATTTCCTAAAGGCAGTCATACACGTCAGTACTTTGGGATGCAGAATGGTCCTTCACCTCAAAGGTCATTAGTTTCGGTTCTTGCTTCAGCCCCATTAACATGGTGGCAGGTTGGATGGCTGGGTGGTTCGTTAGTTAGGAGGATGCCCCATCCGGGGAATCTGATCACAGGCTGACACACGTACATTGTGTATCGTTTTATGTCCCCCATGCACACTGGCGGTGCTGGGGGAAAGTACTTTTTCTGCCCACATGTGTCTCCACCTGAGCCTTTGCAGCTGCAGCCACCGGCCATTGTTGGCCAACCGCCTCTCCCTGGCTCCTCCCCTCGCCGCCCAGGCCCCGCCCCAGGCCCCGCCCCAGTGCAAACAGCACCGCCCCTCCCCG